>NC_037673.1:78455947-78530828 GCF_003255815.1 Theropithecus gelada
AATCAAAACCACAATGAGATACCATCTCACACCAGTTAGAATGGCGATCATTAAAATGTCAGGAAACAACAGGTGCTGGAGAGGATGTGGAGAAATAGGAACACTTTTACACTGTTGGTGGGATTGTAAACTAGTTCAACCATTATGGAAACAGTATGGCGATTCCTCAAGGATCTAGAACTAGATGTACCATATGACCCAGCCATCCCATTACTGGCGATATACCCAAAGGATTATAAATTATGCTGCTATAAAGACACATGCACACGTATGTTTATTGCAGCACTATTTTTTGTTTTTTTGAGGCAGAGTTTCGCTCTTGTTGCCCAAGCTGGAGTGCAATGGTGCCATCTCGGTTCACTGTAACCTCCGCTTCCCAGTTTCAAACAATTCTCCTGCCTCAGCCTCCCAGGTGGCTGAGATTACGGGTGCCGACCACCACCACTAAAAATACAAAAAAAAAGCCCAGCTATTTTTTGTATTTTTAGTAGAGACGGGGTTTCTCCCTGTTGGTCATGCTGGTCTTGAACTCGCAACCTCAGGTGATCTGCCCACCTCGGCCTCCTAAAGTGCTGGGATTACAGGAGTGAGCCACCGCACCTGGACAGTACCACTTGTGTTTATACAAACACATTTCACTGGTTTCAATACTGATAGCATTCATGTGTTGCTTTCTTCTTTTTAATAACACTTTCATTTATCTAGCCTATAGAAATCAGAGGTATATGACATGAAGAGTTCTTACCCTGGTATCAAACTATCTAGGTCTCAGCCTGGAGCCACCACTTTCTAACACTGTGACTAGTCACTCAATCTCATGAAGCCTTATTTTATGTAGCTACAACATGGGAATAACAATAGTATTTACTTCATACGATTATTGTGAGGTATTAATAAGATCATGAATGGAAAGCAACATGTCTAACACACCTCAAGTATGCCTCGAACCTCACAGTTAATAGCACTGTTATTTTTGTTACTATGAAACTCTACGACTTGAGCTCTTAAATCAGAAAACACTCTACAGTGCCCATTCGGTTGGGGTTGCAAATTTTTCTTCTTAAAATCCTTCTATACTAGTGGTTCTCAGGCTTTGGTCTGGATCAGAATCACCTAGAAGACTTGCTAAAATCACAGATTGCTGGGCTCCACTCTAAGAGTTTCTGATTTAAAAGTTTGGGGCGGACCCAAGACTCAGCATTTCCAACACATTTCCAATAGTAATGATGCTGCTAGTCATGGATCACGCTCCGGTGTTCTATACTGGGGATTGGCAAACTTTCCATACAGAGTTTCAGATTGACCATTACTAAATACATCTTTGAAATATTCTAGTTCCTTAAGTGAAATGAGGGAAGTGAATTAGATTAGTGGTTTTCAAACATTTTCTAACAGTGAGGCCCTTTCTTTAAATGAAGTCTTATGCAGAATTCAAAGACTGCTACCCAATGGGAGCCCAAAGCTCTGCTTTCTTTCTTTTGCAACCTCAGGAATTACCTATGCCTTGGAGGAGAAAGAACAGTTTGAAAATTACTGGCAGTGGTGATCCGGAGACTGGAATTAGTCAAGAACACAGGTTTGGTGTCCGACAGACATGGGTTCCAGTTTAAACTCTGCTGCGTGCACTCTCTGTCTGACCATGGATAAGTTACTTAACTTAGTAAACTTCATTTTTCTCATTTATAAACAGAATAATAACAGCACTGAACTCATTGGGTTGTTTCCAGAACTAAGAGATAGTGCACTGGAAGTCCCCAGCACAGTTTCTGGCACTGTGAGAGCTCACATGTTAACAGTGATTAAGGTTTTTTATATAATTCTTTGATTTAAGCAGCCATCAAAAAACTTCAAATATCTTTCTCCCCTCCTCTTTTCTCTTGTGGGATACACTTCAATTAGGCCTTACACCCAGGAATAAGGGATAAAAGAACAAGTGATTAAACCATTTCTATGATCTTAATTACCACTAATTTAATGAAACCCTTAGTGTGGCAGAATAAAATAGTTTCTGCAAGTCTGTTCTATCAAAAGACCGTTTGGGGAGTAGAGAGATTGTCAAGGCAAGCTGGCAGGAATTATAAGCATCTTTTGATTCCCATCCACATGTCGTTTCTCATTACAAAAAGATGACCTATGACTTATCTAGAAACATCTGGATACTTTGAGGGATCTTCCAAGAACTCTCTTAAGAAAAGATTTGAACATACAAAGTGCTTGATAAATAAAAGCATAATTATGACCTTTCAAGTAGAGTTGAATGCCACTTTAGTCAAGTCTTTCAGCGTTCTCCAGGATTTAAAAGCATCACTAAGCTGTTGCTTGACCTCATCTAGTTGTTCGTCCTAGTAAGAAGATGGGAAGCATTCGTGCAGCCACCTTTTCTAGAGGATGTTATTAGGAGGGACGCTTGACAATGAGTCCTTCCTGGAATCTCTGGTGGTTATAATACTGTGTAATTGTGGGGGCTTCTGGAGTGCTCGCATGTCCTTGAACTCATGTCTGCTCCTCAAAGGGAGTGCGTTTGGTATAGTGTTTTTAGTTTCAAACAACGGGCACAAAATTAGTGAATTCAAGCAAAATAAATAAATAAATAAATGAATGAAAAGCAATAGGAAAGTCAAAACCTTGGAGGGTTTTCATGATTATGTTATTAGAGTGTTGCCATTAATGAACCTTAAATCCACTTACTCCAAGCCAGGTTTCAAATACCTGGCAGAAAGAATCTGAGTGCCTAGGTGGGCTATGTATCATCCACACCTGGAAGAATCGGCCCAATGTGGGGCAGTTCTCAGAGAAGCAGGAAAATGAAGCTGGGTTGGTGCTTCAGGAGGGTCCAGCACAGAAAACATGTGCCAACTACACATCACTGAAGTACATGTGATCTCCACGAAAGTGCCAGAGATGAGGGCAGAGACCTAACTTCCACAAAAGGAAGACATCCATTTTTATTGTTGTTGTTGAATATATCCAGACTAAAATGTTTTTATTTGCTAAAGAAAAACTCAGTATGGAGCTTACACCTGCGTTTTGATGGCCAGGCCATACCAGATGTTTCATGGCGTCTGTATTCAATAGTTCATTTACATTGAACTGGTAGGAAGAGGGAAGCTGTCTAAGATGTTCCTTAGGGACTGGGTGAAGTTAATGATAGATGCTCTCTTGAAAGAGTCCCCTGGAACCTGTTTCTTATCTGGAGAAGTGAGTATAACATATGCTCACCAATAGCAATAGGAATAGCTGCTTATTTACAAAATTGAGTCCTCTTATGAGTCCCTTTTGTCATAATAGTATTAATAAAATAACTGGCCCGTCTCTAAGCATGGCAGGATTTTCCAGTGAATGACCCTAGATCTCTCTCCAGAAACAATCTAGATGGACCTTGTCCTGGTGGTGGGGGAGCCGTGCCTGAACTCAATTTCTCATAGGAAGTTGAATCCCCAAAATCACCAGGTGCTGAGAAGCTCGTATCTTCTATCAGTGCCCCCAACTACCTGACTTATTTTGCTTGGCAGCTGAATGTAAAACATTCATTCCCGCAACCAAAGTTGCTTTCACACCTGACCTGCAAAAAGGAGGAGGAAGCAGTGCAAGGTCCCTTTCCTGGAGCCCAGCTGTGTACCGGCCCAACCATGCCTCTCTGAAGGGTGTGGTGCAGCTGGTTACCCATGAACCAGTTCACCGCTTGGCTCCACATTCTCATCCTCAGCAAACTTGTGTTAACTCTGGATTCTTTGCCCAACACATACTTATGCCTGAAGTCATATTTAGAAAGGTTACAGAAATCAAGAGACTAGAGGTAGAATTAAATGAGATTTGCTTGAATTTCTGTGTTTGTTCTCAGAGAGGAGTACACACACACACACACACACACACACACACACACACACACACACACGTATATTATTTTAAAGGGCCAGGGTCTCCCTGTGTTGCCCAGGCTGGTCTCAAACTCCTGGGCTCAAGTCATCCCACAGCCTTGGCCTCCTCAAGTGCTGAGATTACAAGTGCGAGTCACCATGCCTAGCCCTAAAGTTCTTAAGAGGCAAAGAAGTGGTGTTTGGCAGAAGACTTCCATGATGTGTTTTCGAGGGAGTTTAATTATTGCTCTTAGGTTTTGTGTATGCAGGGGATTGAACATCTCTATCAATAAGAGTGTCCCTTTCTTTCCATTTCACATATATTTGCTTCCAGTAAGACCAGGGTACAAAGACAAGAGATGAATACAATATTGATTCAAGGTTCTGTGTGGATCCAGGACGAAGGTCTTGCAAGTATGATTCTCTGTTTTTTCTTGTTCTTCTTGTTGTTGTTTGACACAGGGCCTTTCTCTGTCACCCAGGCTGGAGTGCAGTGGCTCAATCATTGTAACCTCAAACTCCTGGGCTCAAGCAATCCTCCTGCTTCAGCCTCTGGGGTAGCTAAGACTATAGGCATGTGCCACCACATCCAGCTAATTTTTTTTTCTTTTCTTTTCTTTCTTTTTTTTTTTTTTTTTGTAGAAATGAGGTCTTGCTATGTTACTCAGGCTAGTCCGGAACTCTTAGCCTCAAGTAATTCTCCTGCTTTGGCCTTCCAAAGTGTTGGGATTACAGGTGGCAGCCATTGCACCTGGCCACAAGTATGATTATCTCATTGTCATTACTCTGCCAAGAATGTTTTCTCCTCTCTTCCTACTATGCAGTCCAAGTCTCTAAATCCCTACTTTGATTTAATTTCCACTTTTAAGATATGAAACTTCTTTACCATCTACCTGAACACCACTGAAGGGAGAGTAAAAACATAATAATTAGCCACTTTGGATGCAGATTTGTTACTGTGATGGCTGCTCAGCATTTAAACTCTTTTCCTATATGAGGACTCTGTCATTGTGTGAATCTTGGTGGAGGATAAGGTCTTTCTTCCCTACAAAAATAGAGAGGACCAGATAACTTGCACTACTTACCCCTTGACAGCTGGGGCACTATCATAAGATCAGAACTTGACCAATAAGAATTGTCACTGGAGGCTGGGCACGGTGGCTCATGCCTGTAATCCCAGCACTTTGGAAGGACAAGGTAGGTGGATCACTTGAGGCCAAGAGTTCGAGACCAGCCTGGCCAACATGGTGAAACCCCGTCTCTATTAAAAATACAAAAATTAGCCGGGCTTGGTGGCGGGTGCCTGTAATCCCAGCTACTAGGGAGCCTGAGGCAGAAAAATTGTTTGAACCCAGGAGGAAAAGGCTGCAGTGAGCCAAAATCATGCCCACTGCACTCCAACCTGGGTGACAGAGTGAGACTCCATCTAAAAAAAAAAATTTGTCACTGAAATAAATTATTAGTCTCAATTCTTTACCCCATCCTGTGCCCATGACCTTTGCTATTGGCTTCACAGTTCTTTTCACAATGTTTTTCACTGCCTTTGACTTTGGGTTTGCCATATGACTTGCTTTTGCCAATGGAATGTCCACAGATGTGATGTTGCAGAGGTGTGAAATGTATTTACACAATCTGGCTTGCCATCTAGAACTTCTGCCATCACAATGAGAAGAAATGTCAGACAACTCACTGATCTAATAAGAATGAGACAGGAGTTGAGATTGAACCCACCCTGAAGTCTGGAGCCAAGCACAGCCAAGCACAGCTTAGAGATCAGCTAACCCCTGCCTGACCCACAGACAAATGGGCAAGAATAAATTGTTGTTTTAAGCCATTGAATTTTGGAGTGGTTTTGTTATATAGCACTAATGTGGAAACAGTTGACTGATCCACTCCATCTTGGAACTTTGAACGTGTAGCCCTTGATGCAGAGAAACAGAGATGATGCAGAATTTATTTTATCCACAGTGATACCACATTTGGGGACAAGTGTGGAAGCCAAGTGACAAGGTCCAGTGTTCAGTAGTGACAATATTGAACTGAGGTTGGTATTGTTGGCTGAAGTTTCAGCTACCCAGTTTTTTTAAGTTCTGATTTTCTTCCCTGGTTTGCTGGCCTTCTGGGTTATTTTACAACTGACAGGCTTCCAATAAACTTATTTCCTGCTTAATTTTACTGGGCCAGTATCTGTTATTTGCAGATAAGAGCCCTGTCTGAGTCAGCCCTTATGTTTCATGGGAAGTAGAGGATTGGGAAAAGCAGAGTGAAACTGGGCATTTGTGGAGAAAGCAGGGACATTAGTCCATGAGTCCACAGTTCTGGGGACAGGGTGTAGAGGAGAATTTCTCTATACTGCAGGCAGAATTTTCTTTTTATGCCTCAGAGAACTTTTGACAGTTGCTGTGTTCACACAGAGCACGTAAATAATGAGGTAGGTGAGTAGGTTCCAATTCAAACGGAGTGATCAAAGTTTTATTTTTTAATTTTTTAACCAGTAAACTATGGTCATCAAGAATCTGCAAACTAATAAATTATGCCTCACTGAGACTTCTATTTACTAATTTTTGATACTTAGACTCCTTTCTGATATGCTAGGAACTAGTGAGGAAACAGAATAAATCATCAGGTAGGAAAAATATTTCAATGGAGAAACATAACTTTCATATAATGTGCTTCTTCATCATGTCATTCATTAACCTGAATTCAGTAATTAACAGGATTACATAAAAAACATTTAAATGTCCAAAGCCATATTTAACTATTATAAAATCATTCACTTACAGATTTTCTTACTGAGTTGTGAAGAGGAGTATAAACATTTTTTACTAGTTGTTTTTTGTCTGGCTCTTGAATATTCTTCAGGCTTTCATGAGCCTCAAAGTGTACATAATTGAGTGGTGTAATAAATGCCAGATTCTCCAGGATTTTTATAAGGTACGTGAAGCAAATGTAGATATGCTTGCCATTATTGTCCTAAACCAGAAAATCAGGGAAAAGGATAAAGTTGGTATCTTTGTGGCATGTAATCTCAGGTAGCTGCATTTTATTTTAAGATAGATGAGACTTGAACTTCTTCACTCAAAAAATAAACTAATTTACTTGGCCTTAATTTTATATTTAACACAAGGCATTTGTTTCTGGAAATTGGATCACACTGTTGTATATGTAGGACTTTCATTGACTAGTATATACATTCTAAGTTTATTATCTTTTGCCTTTACACAAAACCCTTGGCAGACTATTCTTAATGCATATATTTAGGAGATAGCTGAGTCTGTTTCTTGTCAGTTCTAAATTTAAATGATTTACTTTTCTTGATGGTTGAAAATGCTTGAAGTCAGGGCAATGGAGGTAAATACAGTCCATTTGTGCTTCTTCAAAGAATTAAGAATTTACATAATAGATGAAAGTTTACTAAATACTGTGCACATTCTGGGTTTCCAAAGGCAAATAAGAATTGGCCACCCTTAAATACTTTTAATTCCTATGAAACATCTAGTTTGAGAAAGTAGGACAGTAGGAGGAAAAAAGGGAGACAGAGCTACAGATTCAGACAGAAAATGACAAAGACTTTTCATTTTTCACGGTAATGAAACAAAGAGAAAATAATCATTAAAATAAGGTGTAAAAAGGGTCTGATGGTCTGAAAATATCAAGCATAAATTTAAAAAGTAGGTCATGAAATTCAAATATATATACTTCGCATTTACCTTACCACATTTTTTTTAACCATAAAAATACAGATTTTAAAAAATAAAAGGAAAGAAAACTGTTATTCCCACTTCCTAGAGAAAATTATTATGTTGGTATTTCTTATAATTCTTTTCTTGTAAATGTGTGTGTGTGTGTGTGTGTGTATGCACCCATGCATAAAATATTTTGTAACATAATTTTTTTTTTTTTTCCTTAAAATTTGAGATGGAATCTCGCTCTGTCACCCAGGCTGGAGTGCAGTGGCACGATCTCAGCTCACTGCAACCTCCACTTCCTGGGTTCAAACGATTCTCCTGCCTCAGCCTCCTGAGTAGTTGGGATTACAGGTGCACACCATCACACCCAGGTAATTTTTGTATTTTTTAGTAGAGACGGGGTTTCACCATGTTGGCCAGGCTGGTCTCGAACTCCTGACCTCAAGTGATCCATCGCCCCTGGCCTTCCAAAGTGTTGGGATTACAGGCGTGAGCCACTGCGCCTAGCCTGTAACATGATTTCATCACTAAATATATTGTGTCTATCCTTTTATGTTGAAAGTTTTACTTCAATATACATTTAATAGCCATGTAAATATTTCATTTTGTATAATAAAAAAATTTCAAAATGTATCTCCTACAACTTCCATTATTAAAAATGGAAATATAGCCCTACTGCACCCTGAATGAGTGAAAAACCGGAAGGCTGTAAAACAGATGGCCACATGCCCTCCAGGCTGTCGCATCCAGGAGTGCTTTGCTTAATCTGAATGTTCTGTGGTATGCCCACAGCCTCATCGAACTTTTCAAAGCTCCTGTCTATTACTTTATCACTTCCCAGATCCTAATTTCTTTTGCTCAGCCTGGGGAGCATCAGTTTCCATACCGAGAGCATTGAAATGATCGTTGCACTTCTCCAGCTTGCCCAGTGTCCTGCAGTGTTTAATAGAATTAGATTTAAATATGATACTTCAGCAGATGATTCCCGCATCTAATGCACCTCATTCTAATGTACTTCCTCTGAAGATTCATGGTAGGAGGGAGTTATTTAAAATGCGATATGCTCTACCACACTAAAAATTTATAAAACATAAATGGTAAGCTTTTTAAAGGTGTAATTTCAGGTTACAGGTAGGGTAGAGTGGAGATATATTTCCCAGTCACATTGAAATAATGAGAAGTAAGAAGTCAACTCTTCTGCCTATATGTACTTATCCTGAACAAAAGATCTGTTCATGTAGATCTAAATAAGAAACTTAGGATACCATGCCCATTTAACTTAAGTACATGTGATATAAATTAATCTTAAGAAGACATCAATGTGATTTGTGCCATGTTGTCCTTTTAAATATATCACTTCCCAAATGGAAACAATTTAAGTATCCAATAACAGGGGACAGGTTAAATACATTTTATTGTATTCTATGGTGGGATATTCTCCAATTATTTAAAAATGATATAATAGCAAAAATCTGTAATTTGTGAAAAGACACTCATGACATCGTTAAATGGGGAGAAAAGAAGGCTACCAAATAGCATGAGCTATTCTATCCCATAAAAAATATTTTTATCTGTACATGGATATCTTTATATGATCCATTATGGTGGTTATTTGGGACTGGTAAGATTACTGGAAATTTTTTTTTTCTTTGTATATTTGCATTTTCTGAATTTTCTACAATTTAGTTTTGTAAGGGGAAAAATTTAAATTAATTTCAGGTATGAGACTAATGGTGTCATACGTTTGCCGTCCATGTGATTCTGTAGGGGGCTTATTGAACCCTCTCTCAAGCACAGGGCTTGTAATTCAAAGGAAAATAAGAAGCCTCTCCTGCTTAGTGACTCATACTGTGCTAGGATGATCACAGTTAGGAGCTGCTACATGAGCGTGTTGCCTTGGATCACAGCAAGTAAAAACACAAGGAGGGTAGAGTAGGGGCAATAATAAGCAATGAAAGGCCTAGAAGTAATTTTCCTTCTATTTTTTTTCCTTATCTTATTTCAAGTTGATGTGGATAATTCCCTTTGCATAGTGTAGACAATGGATGAGTTGGTTTTGCCGGTATTCATAGAAAACAAGGTTGATCTAAGAATTACACAGAGAAAGAGTAACAAGTACATGTTCCATGAATGTTTCCTACTGAAGTAACCACTGTTATAATCACAGAATGTCTCCTATAACTCTTCAAAAAGCCCAAAATGAGCCCTTGCATAATTTCTAGGAAGGTAAATTCCTGAATACATTTCACAAATGTAGAACTTCCAGCTACAATAGGATTTCCAAGATCATGACAGGAAAAAACCAAATGTGTCTTCATTCTCTAAGAGCTCTTTGTCTATGTTTAAGCAACTGCTGAGGACCAGTGAGGAACAACTTGTACTGCCAATACAGGACAGTCCTTGGTGTTCACAGCTGGGAAGGCTTTTGAAGGTCTTCTAACCCAAACCTGAGGGAGATGAGACTTACCCCTAAGTTCTGTATCTCCCATAGGGATTGCAGCTCCCTCCCACCACTTCCCATCATGTAAATGGAAAAGGAGAACTGCAGTTTCTTAGGCTGAAGTTTTATCCCTCACTATTTTCTCAAAATGCCTTTTGGCATTTGTGCTATAACTGAGACTATATACACTTCATTGAAATGAAGATGTGGTAGTAGGAATTGCAACATGAGCTTTGACTAGACTATGTGGACAAGAATACCAAATAGCATGGACTCAGTGATATTTGTCCCCTTTAAAAGAAAATTAAATATAACAACTGAGAGCTTAGTTTTAAAGCTCAACATGTTTATTTTTTGAAACCTGGTTTATCTAGATTTCCATGACTAATTAAAAGATGACAAATTTGGATGGAGCAGAAAAGGTCCCCATGGAACAGGTTAGTGTTAATATACTTAAGTAGAAAGAAAACTTCTGTAGAATTAGTGATACATGACTCAGATAACTGTCAGGTTCTGTAAAGTCTGCTGTTCACACATAACAGCATAGCTCACCCGTACCTTCCAATGCACTTATTTCCTTGTAACTCCATTGGGTGTGATATTCAGAGTGTCCAAGATCATCTATCATTTTGTTGGACTTCTTCACAGCCCCTCTGTTTCCTGGTTGAGTTATTTATGTAACATTATTCCACATGGGAAAGCCCAGCTGTTAAAAGTTTTAGAATCAGAAATAAGAACACATTTTTATTAGATCCTTCATCTTGTCTACAGTGGGTTTTTCTTGGTTTAAATAATGATAGCAGCATACTAGCTCCTTGCTATAACTCACTCCCCTGTACGTGCTTTTGGAGAGGAAAGTGGCCTTTACCTTCTTTGGGGGTTCCAGAAGGGGGGGCTTATATCAAACTAAATATGAAATCAATGTGTGGGATTGTATAATCACCTGTTGAGTTTGAACTCATCCACCTGGGGTAGGCACTGCAGAGGTAAAAATGATAGAACTGTTATAGATTGGTGGTGGCATGAGAGGTATATGAGAAAGGAAAAGGGGGAGTTAACAAGATTAGAAAATTCTAAGCATAGAAGGAAAGTAGCATTGTTTAAAAAAAAAAATAGGGTGACCCAGAAGAAGCAGGTTTAGAAAAATTCTGTTCGGGATATATTGAGTTGCTGGCAAGAGATCCAGGTTGAAGGGTCTTAAGAGAGCATGATGACTTTGTAACGTGTCAACTTGGTTAGGCTGCTCATTTCCTAGGACTGCCTTCCCTGTAAGGTTCTGGTTAGTGTGGAAGACAGGACGGAGTCTTGGGTGAAATTTGTTCAACAGAGGTAAAGTAGTAGTCATTTGGTAGCTCGATTGTGATGTCACAGATGTGCTGAAAACCTTGTTACTGTGAGGCAGCAGGTGGGCCTATAACTGCTCTATCTTCCCCTGGATCATCCATCAGCCTCTCTGACTTCTTGGCCATGCATAGGTTCAAGAAGGGCACTAACTTCTTTCTGCAAGACATCCACAGTACCAAGGTCAATGACAAGAACTGACACAGTTTCTACCCTTCCCTTCCCTTCCCGATTACCTGCCCCGTGGATTTAACGTCCAACTTTAGAAACAAAGACAACAGCCTTACAGAGACTACTCTACTAGCTCCTTTAATTGTGTAAAGTCAAATCCTTTGGACGAGTTGCCCAGCCTTCTCTATGGTTCAAACGCCCTGTATGATTTGGCCTATTTTTTCTTTCCAACTTACTCCATTCTTTGCCTCATTCAGTAACATTAAATAGCATTCTTCATGCTAGTTTTCTATGAATTTCTCCACCCCTTCAAGTCCCAAGCTCTTTCCTGTCTCTGCCTCTTTGTTCATGCTCTTCATCTGCAGTAAGGTCTTAGCCTAACCATCAACTTCATGGACTGGCATTCCCTTACCACCTTACCACGCCATCTAAACCGTCCTTCAGGTGTTTCCTTCAGGGTTCTAGAGGTTGTGTATGCTCATCTAATTAGCTATTTGGTTAGTTGATCTTTACTAGATTCTAGGTTCCATGACAGCAATAGCTGTATTTGTCTTATTCCACATTGTATATCCTGTCCTAGCACTGTCTGGCACACAGCCTGTTCTCAAAGGATTCATGTAGGGATGAAATGGGAGATATGGAGGCCTCTACTTTGTGGGTTTGGAATGACAGAGGGATTAATTTTCTATTCTTTGGGGGTGCGGAGGGGGTAAGGATTATCCTGCGTTCTAGCCTGATTTCTGTTCTTCATGGCAGGTCAAACTAAGTGCCTAGGGATTCACTAAGTTGTCTATGTGAAATTTCTTTGTTACATGTTAACAGATTCAATAAAGCTTCTTTGAAGATGCTTGTCATCTTCAGAAACACTTTTTAAAAAGCAAGCAAACTATTTCTATCAAATAAAATCAAGAGAAATATGATCTTCTACTCTTTCAGAACCCGAAAGAGTTGTACTCTATTCTCTGTAACTTAATTTCCAAGGTCAAACCTTTTGGTATTATCCTGAGCCTCCAGATCACTTTTAAAACTTCGTTACTGCAAAGATTCTTTCTTTGATGCTGGCCTTCTTGAAATCCCTCATGTCTATTTCCTCATTTCTTTTTAATTTTTTTTCAGTATTTAGCCTAGCTATAGTAATCAAAGAAGTTGAGGTGGCTGATAAATTACAGGTTTTAGCACTTTGGGAACAAACCCGACATCCCTACACATTTGCTTTTAGGCTACTTCCCTCGTCAAAGCTCAAACAGTAGTGTCTGGGTATTACGCAGTTTCTGAATGAGTGTTCTCATCCTCCACAAAGTGTGAAGTAACTTACCCTTGTTTCCAGTATTTATGTTCTCTCCCTTGCCCTTGCCCTCCCTTCCACCCCGAGATGAATCTGTTGTGGGTAAGGACATTAATGTAAACCCTCTGAATTAAAAACAGATTTTGCTTTCCTGGTTATATTAAATTCGGTGATCTTAAGCAAAGCCATTTTGAATTCTTTTTGTTATTAATAGAAATTAGAAATTTAGTGATTTTCTTATAATGTCTTTTATCAACTGGTGGTATAATGGAGCAGAGGGGAACGTTTACAATATATATTGCAGGAAACAACTAAGATACTGCCTTTCAATTTGTTTCTGAAGTTTTTTTTTAGATCTAAATCTAACTAAAAATACAATTGTTACAATTCATTTGGTTAGGTAAATTCCTTCTAGTAACAGGTCTGACAAAGGTTTGTCTGTGTTTACTCAGTTTTGGGAAGCTAACGGCAAGAAGACCACATTCCTCAAAGCAAGACATAAGCCTTTTCATATTTCTCAGTAAATACTAATAATAGTATAAATTGGCTGAACAATCTGACTCTGATGGACAATGCTCACAAACAGATTTTAGACAGAAAATAATAGCTACTTGCCAGAATGTTTGGGCATCTGAAGGCTCCCAGTTAAGGACAAGGTTGAAAATAACTGTCAGTAATTGCTAACTGTCAATTTCATTCAGAATCTGATTTCCACCATCTCTGGGAAAATTAAAGACTTCACACCCAAAGCAAACTACAGGAGTCATTAAAGGCTCTTAAAAGCATACTGAGTAATAATAGCAATATAATAGATTGAATAGCTAGTATGATGTAAAACAACAATAAAAATAATACCCCAAAACTAATCTTGGCCATCCATGAATGAAAATGCAGGTAGGGAAAAAAAAAAAAAAAAAAAAAAAAAGAACATTTCTCTATTCTTATCCTACTAAAAAGGTGGAAATTTCCATTTTTTAACCTCTAAAAACTGCTTTCACACATCTGACAATAAGACAAAAGTAGGAGGCTCTTGAGAGTTCATCTTGACTTTTATTACACACTAGACATATATGAACTAACCAGAGATGTGTATGATTCTCTGTACTCTTAAAATCACAGGAAATATATTTCCACCTCCCCCTTTTTTTTCTGATATTGGAGTAGCATTTCAGATTTTGGGGATTAGCTTAGGGCAAAGTAAAGGTCATGGAAGGCAGTGTATAAATAACTTTAATTATGAAGCTACTTTTCAGAAGCTAGTAGTAACTTGCTTAGTAATAATCACAAGGTTGTGCAGTGTTCACAATGCTGGTATTAATCAGCTACATATTTTGAACATCTACTATTACTGGATACCAAAGAAAGTGAGTTATTTAAGAATCTTCCATTCTTGTTATAAGCTTCCTATGATCCAGTAACTTCTCAAAGGTTTTGCCAAAAGCGTAAGTCTTTGCTTTTTGGGAATTTTTATTTGTGCACCCAGGAATTGTAAATGCAACCATCACTGCTTCTTGTGCAGGTGTGTGCTTTAACAATCAGGGCTGCTTTTGGCATCAAGAGTATGAGCTATTAAGAGTTTCTAAAAATACTGACCTAAGTAGTCAGTTGCCTCCACCTTATATACTATTCAGACAAGTCTTTGGAAAGTATACTACTGTATTCCTAGTCCAAAATAAGGTAGGCATGAATATATTCAACCTTGTTTGCACACACACCAAGGAAGAATTTACATTTTTGCCCTTAAGTAGTTTTGTGTTAGGCAGGAGGAAAAACATATTCAGTTTTGAGGTAGGTCATCAATAGGAAGGAGAAAAATACAAGACAGTCTAAGATCTAACCTATGTCCACCTTTCTAGGCTTATGTCTTAATACTCCCAAAGTGGCACAAGCTAGGTTATTTCTAGTTCTTAACAGGTTACTGTGCTTTTGCACAATGCTCTCAAGTTCAGCTTAAGCAATGCTCCTCTGGAAGTTCACACCCTAACTGAACTGTCACTCTTCTTTGTTTTCTTCTAGAATCCTGGGATTATCTGAATAATAAATGCCATCACATTGTACTTTCAATACATACTTCATCTCTTTCACCTAGTGCACTATGAATTACTATGGGAAAAATTTGTGTGCCTATCTTCCTGTCTTCAGTGATGATATACTGAAAGAATGGTGTAGGAATAGAAATATTCTATTTACCAGTGCTAAGTCTTTTTCACAAAACCAGGCAGAGATCTGCTCATTTTTACTCTGTGAACTTGGAAAAGTTAATTTATTCAAATCTCTATTTTGTCCTAACTAGACTGATCATCTTATTACTAAGATGAAGGAATCTATTGCAAGTCACATGTTACTATCATCCCCCGGTATGAAAGAGCTATTTTGAATTTGAACATATAAGAGCATTCAAGATAATGCCTGGCACAGTAGAACAGGGCATTAACAAGATACTGGACTTGATCCTCAAATTATTTAAGCCATAGAAGGGATTCAGACTCTGGCCTTTTGACTGACCACCTTTTAAGACTGCTTGAAAAGACAACTCCCTTCCTATTAGTACAGCTAAAGCCAATCAGGAACTAAACATCAGCACACAAAAAATGCCAGGACAGATGGAATCAAAAGACTCTGAAGCCAAAAGGAGGCTAGGGAGAGCAACTGAACTTAGCACGCTGAGTACTTCAGTGTCCATCATCCGATCCTACCCTGTAACAACAGGTCTATGTGATAGATATTCCATCTGACCTGGAGGCCATTATCCTTAGCAAACTAACACAGAACAGAAAACCAAATACTATACGTTCTCACTTAGAAGTAGGAGCTAAATGATGAGAACTCAAGGACACAAAGAAGGGAACAACAAACACTGGGGCCTACTTGAGGGTGGAGGTTGGGAGGAGGGAGAAGAGCAGGAAAAATAACTACTGGGTACTAGGCTTAGCACCTGGGTGACAAAATAATCTGTACAACAAAACCCCTTGACGTGAGATGAGTTTACCTATATAACAACCTGCACATGTACCCCTGAACCTAAAATAAGAGTTAAAAAAATAAAAGAGATATTCTATCTGATGCTTAAGTTGATCTTTAATAACCTTCTGCATCCCACCACCCCACTAAAACCACACAAGAAATATCTCAATATTCTGTGGGCTTAAAACCGCCTACACTGCCCTTTGGATTAGAGAACAGGATTCAGCGGTCTTCTTTGAAAAAAATACATTAAAGAACATGTTAATTGCTTTTATTCACACTGTGTCTCTCCCTGACTTCTCCAAGAGCTTGTGTTTCAAAAGGTCAGAATGTTTGTTGTTACAAATACATTGCCTCCCACTGTTTAGCGTCTATACATAGCAAAAAGTTTTGTATGTTTCCACAAATTTTCCCCCAAAATTATCTCTTCCTTTACTTTCCACTTACCTCCTCTGAGATGCCAAATTAAGAAATGTCTTAGAATATCTAGAATATTCTTCTTCTTTTCATATTCGATTTGTCTTAGCATATAAAAAATTAGTTGACATGGCTTTCGGAAAGTCCAGTTGGCAGCAGAGCTGGACAACAGATGGCCACCCAGAAATTAGAGTCAGAAAGGTTACTTACTCAGCATGGAGACACTGACAAGAATCCTATTTTTGAGAAACCCTGAAAATCCTTGACCTGATGTAAAGCCCAAGAGGCACTTGAGAGGAAGAACAATGATTATAACCTGATTCCCTGTCTAAAGCAAAATATACCACTTTTAACTGCACAGACATGCCAAAAATATAAAATACAGCGATAACGTGTTAACAGCTCTATTGCCAAAAAAAAAAAAAAAAAAAAAAAAAAAAATCCAAAACCAAACCAAACAAAAAATCGTCAGATAACAAAATACAGAAAATCAAACAAAAACCAAAAAACACCCCCAAACAAAAAAACCACTACAGGCAACACACAAGCTTAAGATGTTAACTAGAATCCATTCCAAGTGGTTTAGTTTAAAATAAAAATAGGTGGCTTTCAGTTCCATACTTTGTTTCTGCAGAAATAACTACTAGCCTATTAAATTAGAAATAATTTTCTTTTCTTCAAAAAGGGAGTTTCTTCATTTTACCTTTATGATGAATTAATAGCTGCAAACAATCTAATTAATACTATCTACAACAGGTAATTTTTAGCTAAGATTTAAGTTCCTCTTAGCTCTGAAATTTTAACTGAATTTCAGTTGAACCTTAAGAAATGTTAACCATGACCTTAAAATAACTGCTCTATTGTAAAATTTAGAAGTCACATTCCCAATAATTCTCTTGCCTAGACTAAAAATTGTTGAAGGTCTCCTTTCACCACCCAAATTCAAAGATACTTATGCCACAGTACACAAATCAGTAGATTTGAAAACTATTTATCACCTTCAAAGTAACAAAAAAGATTCCAGCTCAAGTTGACAAAACACAAACCGGATTTAAAGTGCTATATTAAAAAACAAAACAAAAATACAGTTTCTTTAGGGCAATTAAAATGTTTCATTTTTGAAGCCGTGACACTAAAAATAATGAAAAACACATATAAGATAATTATTTTATAACTGTTCTTTTCATTCTAAGAATGTTGTGTTTTTCAGAGAAAGACAGCTTTCTGGTAAAAATTCATGCACAAAACACTTATGTATACTTGACAAGAGGTTTCAGAGCCTACTATGCCATGTCTAGTCTAAATCCACTAATGTTAAATATCAACATTTTTCCAGTACTATTTTTAAGTTACATCTCATTTACCTTGCTCCTTAAGAACTTACAAGCTTGTTTTAAATATTTTAAATACTTGTCATAAACTAGAGTTTGCTAAGAGTAGAGGTACTCTGGTTAATGATCAAAATGGTGTGCCCAAAGGAAAAGCAAGCGCTATTAAACATGACTGCAATCCTTATCAACACAAATTGAGCCATTTTAATAAAAAAGCTAGTCCAAAAAAGGGTCTCGTTCTATAAAGATTAAATCATTTCCAAATCACAGTGAAAGGAACTTGAGTAATTAACCAATTTTGTTTTCTACTATGTGCCTTGGAGATACCTCACTAAAATTTGGTATCTGATACAACAGAATAACATTTGCAGAATGTAATATTGTAGTGACAATACTGAGGTTGATTGTTACAGACTATTAAATGGTTACATCTTAATTATTATACAGAACATTGGTCCAATAACATAAAAATAGAGAACAGCATCTGGAAATTTATCTCATTCAATGTTCAGAGATAAAAGGGTTCACCATCCTTTCCATTATTTTCTGCAGTAAGTCCTTGTTCACAATGAAATCTGATGGCAATTAAATTCTGGCATTTTCCCCAGCTACTGTATGAAGAGGATGCTGAAGGCCATTACTATACAGCATACTGCTACATAAGGACTCTTCCGTTCACCTGTTGAAAAAAAGGAGATATTCATTTTGATTAACTGAGTAGCTAACCTGGCTATGACAAGGTTATACGACGAGAAAGGGATACATAAGAATCAAGATAACATTCTTCCCTAGGAGGCCCCCATATTGGGGGTGGGACAATGACAAAAACTAGATGCAACATAAAAAACAAGCACAATGCAGAATGGGCTAAACTATTAATATGTCAATTTATTTCGAAGAGGATCCTCTTTTCATATATTTAGAAAACCTTGAAAGCATCATTTCTTTGTCACTGTGTAAACTCAGACACTAAAAAATACAATGTAGAATGTAGGACAGAGATCCAAGGGAAACAATCTCAACTCAACTGAGGCCAAAGAAATATTGTTTATTTTCTTTCTATAAAAAGAACAAAATTTCCACCCATAAAAAGAAATTCGAAACACAATATTTGTCCTTACTGGTAGCAATTCGTGACACTTAAAGGCAAAGGGAAGGGGGAGCATTCATGGATGAAAATAAAGAGAGGATGGTCAATAAAATTGCATTTAAAAAATGGACAAATTAAAATGCTTAATTTAAAAAATTAGAAAAACTATTTCTGAGATAGTATGCTTACTCTGGGTTAGAAAAGTAGAACTAAAACCAATCACTTCTATATGAGTCAATTTTTCACATGCATTTAAGGAATGCTTGTATTTGGATGCTTTCCTTTGCACAAAGTAAATCTGAAATTGGCTTGTGAATTGTCTTGCAAATGGAGATCATGTCATTGTGAGTTAACTCAAACTCATCTTATTCTTCCGTTCCTTCAATAACCGCAACGCTATATTCATTCATAAAGCACAAACATTTCTATGCTGCCGTGAGGGCAGTATAAGAAAGGAAGAAGAAACTACTTCTAGAAATAATCCTGGGTATGTACCTAGCATCCTCTAGTAGAGATGGTTTATACTACCCTCACTTGTGCTTTTCCATGATGTTTAAAGTCAACTCTTTAATGAAACTCCTTATTCCACTTAGCAAGTTCAGCAAACTACCTTTAGAAAATGTTCATCCTGACCATCTTTATTAACTAAAATTCTCAAGGTCATTTTCATTTTTATAGCTTCCTCACTGACATGACACTGCCATATAATTGGGTTTATATATTAGTATCTGCTCATTGTTAATTTCCACAGAAAATATTATACACATATATAAAAAATAAGCTTTTGGGGTTTTTCTGGATCTGGAAGTATTTGTTCTATCCATAGACATTTAATGGACTGCCTTTCAGCTAAAGAAAAATCTAGAAAGTGAAAGTGTTTTTACAATACCATCACCTCAACTGAAAATAAAAATCTTTTAAAATTAAAATATATCTTGGGTCACAATTTGTAAACAATGCTAATTCTCTTGGAGGAAAAAGCCCAAGTCACCAAATCAAACAAAAACAACCCCATTTGTACATAAATTTCAGAAAGACTTTGTAAGCAAGCCTGTCACTCTTACTAGGGCTATATATCCTCATTGTCTCATATAGTCTTATTAAATACTTAAAAGAAATTAATACTGTCCTAAGTTTTCCAGAAGTTCCGCTTTTTCTCATCCTTCAACTTAGACTGCTATAATTTACAGATGGATTTCATTTTCCTGTTTTTACTTTTCTTAAAAGAGACTGCCATGTGGTAGAGCTAAACATCTTTAGTTGAACTTGGGTTTTAATGTTACTTTTTGTCTGGTCTCAGGTCTGTATAAGTGAATGTAAAACAGTTACTGTAATGTGATGTGTAACATGATAAGATGATTTGGCTAGGTCTTTCCTATTAAAATTGTATCATTTCTTTGTGGATATATTCTGTGTCAAGATAAGAGAGGAGCATATGCTTGAGAAAGCAGCATATCAACAATATTTTCTAAGTCACTCTGCCAAAATGAAAAGCTAATGCTTTCACAGAATTGGCAAGAATGAACATTTAAAATGAACCATTCAACCTATGGCATTCATACAGTCAAGAGAGGAAAATGGAAATAATAAATAAATAGCCAAAAAAAAAAAAAAAAAGGACACTAGACACTATTTATAATTAGATATAAAAATAGATCATACTACAGGAAATCATTAAGAAAGATACAAACTAGACATCTTAAACTGAGCTATACTCTTTTCAAGTAATAATTGTGAACAAAGGGGCTGTTTGGGTGGGCTATTAAATGGAACTGTATGCACTTCTCTCATTACATAAGATGGATTTAAAATACCTTAATATTTTCTTTATGCATTAGCAACTTAATAATAAAACTGAGATGATAACTATGCCTCTTAACTCCAGACCTGCTCTTCCATTATGTTCTCTCTTTCTACTTTACTTGAGGTATTCTGACCACCGTTTCTTGGCCATATTCTTTTTCAGAGTAACTTGTCTCTGAAGCATGCAGTTTCGTGTGTATATATTTACATTTATCACTAACTATCAGTATTAACCATTGAGGATGCTCTTTTGTCATTCTTTTCTTGGTTCTTTTTGAAGTGCTTAAGATTTCTCCTATTATTTCAGGATTTGCAGTTGTTCATAACTGAGTGCCAGATAAGTCTGCATCACAAATTTCTGTAAATCTAGACTAGCCCTTCTCAACTCCAGTCCTATGGACATTTTGAGCTTGATAATTCTGTTGTGATGGATTCCTTGTGCATCCTAGGACGCTTAGCAACATCCCTCACCTGTATCCACTATATGTCCCAGAGTCCAGTTGTGACTATCAAAGCTGTCTCTCTATTTTGCCAAATGCCCCGGAGTGGTAACTACTTATCTAGGCTATATCTGTGATTTTACCAGTTTAAGGTAATGATACTTATTACAAAAGAAAGACTTACACATGTCACTATAAGAGAGAACAAAATATGACAGAACACTGAGGAAGAATAGCTGAATCTGTTAAAATCATACTTATTTCTCTGGAAGATAAAGTCTGTTTCAATAGTCATTATATCAGTATCACAGCCTTGAAACAGGCACTTTTCTATGAAGTCTTTTACACTTACTCTATCATTTGCCATGACAAGAAACTGGAAAGACCAAAGAACCTTATGATTTCATCATCACAGATTTAGAAAGGACTTCTAGATAATTTAGTATTATGCTTACAATTTCCACCATTAATGGGTCTTGCCTATCATTAAAAGCTTAAGGGAAGAAAACCTGCTCTCAAAATTATTTCAATGGCGAACAACATACGAACCTTAGACGATGCTTTAAAGATTTGAAGACTAGTTATACTATAACCATCTTCAGACAAATTACATCAGTTCTCAGTTTCTCTTTCAAAAAAATCTCTAAGTACAGAATATTTCATTTTATTGTGCTCTGCAGATATTGCCCCTTTCAAAAAAAACTGTCTTATGGCAGCCTTGCATTGCGCAAGTCTATTGAGGCCATTTTTTAAAAGCAGCACGTGCTCAATTTGTGTCTCTGTGTCATATTTTGGTAATTCTCCCAATATTTCACACTTTTTCATTATTATTGTATCTTTTATGGCGATCTGTGATCACTGATCTTTCATGGTACCATTGCAATGGTTGTGGGGCACCATGAACTGTGCTCATACAAGATGGCAACCTTATTTGATACATGATACACCAATAAGAAACTACAGCAAGTTATGCAGAAACTAGCTAAGATAACCAATGAAAGTAGCTAAACTAAACAACAGATGAATTTCAATGTAGACAAAATGACCTTCTACTGAAAAAGATGGCATCTAGGAATTTCACAGCTAGAGAGGAGAAGTCAGTGCCTGGCTTCCACCGCTTCAAAGAGCAGGCTGACTCATGTTAGGGGCTAATGTAGCTGGTGACTTTAAGCTGAAGTCAATGCTCATTCACCTGCTGAAAATTCTACAGCTTTTAAGAATTATGCTAAATCTGCTCTCCCTATGCTCTAGAAATGGAACAACTAAGTCTGGATGACAGCATACCTGTTTACAGCATGGTTTACCTAATACATCAATGGAGGAAGTAACCGCAGATAATGGCGAAAAGAGGAAGAGAACTGTAATTAGAAGGGGAGCCTGAATATGTGATTGAATTACTATAATCTCATGATGAAATCTGAATGAGTAACTTCTTCTTACGAACAAAGAAAATGGTTTCTTGAGATGGAATTTACTCCTGGTGAGGATGTCGTGAACACTGTTGAAATGACAACAAAGGATTTAAAATATTACATAAACTTAGTTGATAAATCAGTGGAGGGTTTGAGAGGATTGAATCCAGTTTTGAAAGAAATTCAACTGTGGATAAAATGCTACCAAATAGCACTGCAGGTTACAGAGAAATCTTTCATGAAAGGAAGAGTCAATCCATGTGGCAAACTTCAATGTTATCGTATTTTAAGAACTGCCAGTCACCCAACCTTCAACCACCACCACCCTGATCAATTAGCAGCCATCAACATTGAGGGAAGACCCTCCACCAGCAGAATGATTGACTCACTAAAGGGTCAGATATAATCACCAGTGATTTTTAGCAACACAGTATTTTTCAATTAAGGTACACACATTGTTCTTAAAGACACACTGCTACTCCACACTTAACAGACCACTAATCTATACAAAACTTTTATATGTACCAGAAACCAAAAAAATTTGTTGACTTGTTTTATTGTGATGGTCTGGGATTAAACATGCAGTATCTCTGAGGTATACCTGTATTACAAATACTTAGTTTGTATTTTTCAATCTCATGAGGTTTGTCTCCTTTATGGACCATCTTCTAAATTTTCCACATCTCTGAGAAGTTGAAAACCAAAATAAAACACAATACTCTAAAGGGCACACAGTTTATCTAATGGAGATGACTCTTCAATTCTCCATTCTATTTAAAGAGATTAGTTGTGAGAATTTAGGCTGTTGTCAGACTGGCTAACAACACTAAATGTCAAACGTAGAAAAAATATTTTTTATTATAAAAGTCTAACAGGCTTTATGAAAGAAAAAAGTAGTTATGCATAAATTCAAAGCTAGAAGAAGAGTACTGAAACGAAAGAATTTTTCGTTGGCCATGCAAATGATTCCAAAGAGGACAGATAAGAAATATCCAATTTCAGTTCAAAGTGGTATATGTACAAATGCTTTGAGTTTTTCTTTTTTTTTGAATTAAGAAGGTTTAAAAAGGGTGTAATTTATTATTCAAGAATACTGATGAACGGCTGGCCACGGTGGCTCATGCCTGTAATCCCAGCACTTTGGGAGGCCGAGGTGGGCGCATCACGAGGTCAGGAGCTCGAGACCAGCCTGGCCAACATAGTGAAATCCCGTCTCTACTAAAAATACAAAAAATTAGCTGGGCATGGTGGTGGGTGCCTGTAATCCCAGCTACTTGGGAGACTGAGGCAGGAGAATTGCTTGAACCTGGGAGGTGGAGCTTGCAGTGAGCCGAGATCACACCACTGCACTCCAGCCTGGGTGACAGTGCGAGACTCCATCCCCCCTCCCCCAAAAAAAGAATACTGATGAATGATGCAATAAAATACATTTTAATTCATTCACTTAATCATTTGAGAGTCTACTTTGTGCTGGGCACAGTGTCAAATGTTGCATATACAGGGCGACTGGACAGGAGTATATTATTAACTATAAAAACATATATGATGTTACTAATCTCTTATCATGGAAAATTGTAAGACAACCACATCTACCTTAACTTTTAATTGCTTCTTGGTCTTTTAGCTAAGATCAAGGGTAGTACTTTAACTCGAGTCAAACATTTTGGCTATGACCACATGGGTTCAACAGACAAAACAGTTAAACATTCTGTTACTTAAAATAGGGCAATACAGTGATTATGTTTAGATAGCTGCTCAGACAGACTTTCATTAGATGGGAATACATCCTAGTTATCAAAATGGTATACAATATACAGAACAGCGTGCTCTATACTTCCATACTATCAACATGTGTGCATAAAACCACATACATTTATTTCCCCCAATACCAGGAATGCATGGTATTTGATATCTAAATTAGAGAGACTTTTCTATCTCTGTGTTAATGAAGTATCCACCAAATCTAGTTTTATTCTTTTTTAATGTTGAGAGAGAGTCTCACTCTGTCACCCAGTTTGGGGTACAGTGGTGTGATCTGGCTCACTGCAATCTCTGCCTCTCCGGTTCAAGAGATCCGTCTGCCTCAGTAGCTGCCTAAGTAGCTGGGATTACAGATGTGTATGCCTGGCTAATTTTTGTATTTTTAGTAGAGACAGGGTTTCATCATGTTGGCCAGACTGGTCTCGAACTCCTGACCCCAGGTAATCCTCCTGCCTTGGCCTCAAAAAGTGCTGGGATTACAGGCGTGAGCCCCCATGCCTGGCCTACACCTTATGCCCAAATAGCATAAGGAAAAGAGCTTGGTACAACTTATAAACTTTTGCAAAAATGCATAAAATTGGGAAGCCTGCTCTTTAAAAATTAACATATGATTTGTGCGATTATAACATAAGTAAATTGGTCAACAATTTACAGCTGAAGAAGTGGAAGGAGATTATAGACACTTACCAATTCTGGCACATTTCCAAAATATACCCAACAATCTGCATAGAATAAAAACAGAAAAAAAGTAGCTATTGATTACTCAGAAAGGTAAATCATTCTCTCGATATCATATAGGGAATTAATTGTATATTAACATATTAACCTTTAACACTTTGCTTTAAATTTGAAATCTGCTTGTTTGATGTTGAGCCACTATCCAAGTATGAAAGTAGGACACAATGGCATATCAACCATCAATGTACAGAAACTGCTATGAACTGGAATATAAATAGTGTCATAGGTCAAATCCAGGGCAAATTAATGAGAGTCGCAAAAATTTGCATAAGGGTTTACTATTCAGTTAACTTAAAGTACTCTACTTTCAAAAGCATAAAATGTACATGGCAATTTAAGCATCGATTTTGATAAAATGTTAAATGAACATTTTTTGGTTGAATGTGACACCAAAAACATTCCTACACTAAACTTTAATTTCGTAGAGAATGCAGCTCTAAAGTTAAATAATCCATAATAATGAATTCCAATGATGTTATTTAATTATGTGTCATTTACTAAGAAGGAATTAAAAATGTGCCTATATTTTCAATATAAGTAGAAAATCTCCTAGTTTAGAGGACACTCTATGTGAATTCACTAAATATGGCATTTAAAGCACATATTCTAGAAACAAGTATTAGAATGGAGACATATATTTCAACTGTATGAATGAATACATTATGAATTACATATTATATGGAATTATCACTTATTTGGCATGTATAACAAATCATTTTTGGAAAAAAGACCAAATGAGTCATCAATGAATAGAGATATCTTAAAAAGTAACACCGAGGACATTACTTTATTGGTCTGACAAAGTAAAAGAATTATAAATAGTGTCACATATGGTTGCAAATCAAGATAAATTAATATTATGTTATATAAACTAGAATTATTATCTCAAGAAAATCATAATACTTAAATTCCAGAAAAATTTATAGCATATTCTTTTTTTTTGCCGAAAGAGATGGCTGGCTAGTGAATCATTACATCTGAATAGGTAAGACTGACAGAAAACTCTGGTCAGTTAAGTTCTACGTATGTTCCTCTTCTGAAGTATAAATTCCTGACCTCAAAGTAAAAGGTCTCTTAGCCTATCAACCATCAATGTATAGAAACTGCTATGAACTGGAATATACACAGTTTAGATTAAATGGAATTAGGCAAAAACATGAGTTTATTTCAAAGTATGAATATTCTGACAGGCTAAACAATTTTACTATAGAAATAAAATGACAAAAGCCATATATATCCCTGAAAATAAGCTAAAATAAAGGCCAAATTATGCTTAAATTCTATACTACTTACTGGTTGCATAACTGTGAGCAAGGTATAGTACCCACCCTCAAAGGGTTGTTATGAGGATGAAATGAGTGATTATACAGAAAGTCCTCAGAATGGTGACTTACATGTACTGTGTTCATACATAGGCTAAAGGTACATATGATGATAACTCTAGGTATCACTTAAAATTGGCTAACATTTCTTCATCAAACAATGGAATAGGTCAGGCATTTGCAAAGCCATGGCTCCTTCATTCTAGAACCCACCAAAAACCACAAGATCAAAAACTCAAGGTCTTTTTGGGTCTAACATTCTAGAAGTAACAAAATATCATTAAGAAACTGGTACAACAGGATTAATATATTAACAACTTTTATAAATGAATAAAGAATACTAACTTGGTAACTAAGAGACTTATCAGCACCACTTTAATTTTTTCCACATATTTCTCTACATAGATATATTTCTGTAATACCCCAATTTTACTTTTACTTACACACACACACACACGAACCCTGTTAGTTGATTAAAAAAATGTAATTATGTTGCTTAGTTATTATGGCTAAATACCAATAAGTATATCTGCTGATAATGCTACCAGGTCTATGAAACCAGGATAAAGACCATGTAGTAATCTTCTCTTCTGCTGCTTAGTTCTGTAATTTGAAGTAGCAAAAACTGAAGTTATTTTAAACAGTGAAGTCATCAAGAACTTGCTTTATTCAATCTGTCTAGATACCTCCACCTAACCATGGTATATATTCTCACTATAATAAAAGATTATGAGTCTCATAAAAACACGTAATTTTAACAGAAAGAGACTAGGCCTATAAAAATTTCTATACAAAATAATTCTTAGCTATAAATCAAAATAAAATGGTGCTTAACATGTATATAAGTAGAAATAAAGGTTTTTAAACAAAAAGCTTTCAAACAGTTGACTGTATTAGTACATATTTTAAAATGTAAAAATAGGCAGGCTGTTTTATGTAGGAGAACTATACTACCACTCAACCTTTACTAGAAAGTTGGCAGCCCTGAGAACTCCTTTGTTAATGTAGCATGTTATGAATATATTCCTGCTCCCAAAGGAATGAGGAGCAGACATTTCCACATGCAACCTATTTCCTTTTGAAGAAGAATTTTCGTAATAGCATAGGGAAAGTATTCTACTACTATGTAATTATTCTTTAATGAGATAAACACTTAAATATCTTAGATGGACATTATGCATTATATTAGAATTCCATTAACTCATCAATAGGAATAAGTGGTTACTAGAGTCTACCATACGCTTTAATTCTAAGTTTACAGTTGGCAGGTACAGAAGGGAAAGATGAAATGAAACCTTCTACTTGAATAGAAGGACTTCATGTACAGCTAAGCAACAAATAATATAATTTCAACAAATTGGTGAATATTGAAGAATAAATGCAATAGGACTTTACTGAAAAAGGTGGAATGAAGAGAAGACAATGTCTACAAAGAAAATGGAGTATTATCATAAAAACTGATGGACAACTAACAAGTATTTTCACCTTCAGTAGGTTAAATCCCTCATGCTGTTTTTTACTCTAACACATATTAGGTCACTTCTGAAATTTATCTTTTAGTTTAGTAAGATATTGTGAATATAAAGTTTTTGAATTTTTAACAGGAAGAAAATGAAAAAAGTTATTACAAAACCAAATTACATGTAGGAATTCAATTATGTAATAATTTATATGTTAACTTACATTCAACATCTGTAAGAACTAATTTAGGTGATTAGACATCATTAGTAACATACCCAGTTTTATTTCTGTCCAGGAGGCTGGGTGCCAAGGATCGAATATAAGCACAAGTACATATAAGCAGCAAGATTACAGTCAATAGACTCTGAAAGTTGAAAATGGCAGACTAGAAAGAAAAAAAAAAAAGAAAAATTAATATAATAAGAAAAACCGCATAAGTAAAAAATATTTGACAATTCCACATTTAGAGTCATGCTTTTATTTCTTCAAGAAGGCAAGCAGAACGACAAGTCTTGCAACATTTAAAACCAGAATCTTGAGGTATTCTACAGTCTTCAAGCTCTGCCAATAGCTAGTTTTATGGCCTTAGTGGAATTACCTTTTCTAAGTCTTTGGCTGGGTGGAGAATGGGAAGACAGACTCAAATGCTAACTAAAGTTTCTTTTAATTCTGAATTTTTTTTAGGATAAACATCCTTTAAATTTAAGCTATAATTTTCCATGAGTTGACAAATACTAGGCTAATAGATTTTGGAGAAAGAAAGCAAGTACCTGCACTTTCACTGTTGGATTTTTAAGTTATTCATTACAGGTTGAACATCCCTAATCCAAAATCCAAAATGTTCCAAAATCAGAATTTTTTGAGTGCCAAAATGATGGTAAAGAAAAAATGTTCATTGGAGCATTTTGGATTTTTGATTAGAGATGCTCAATAAGTAAGTATAATGCAATTATTCCAAAATCCCCCAAAAATCTGAAATCCAAAACACTCTGCCTCCAAGCATTTTGGATAAAGATACTTAGCTGGTATTTAATAGTTCGAGTCCTATTCAAAAAGTTAAAATTTAACACAGGAATCACAAGAAACCATAAGTTTCGTAAGTTTCCACAGTCAAACAAAATCATAGGTTTCCAGTTAAAGTAAATGGAGGTGGACTTATTCTATTCAAAATTCAGCTCTAGCATCACCTTTTTAAGGAAGTTTCCTTGAATCCATCTGCCTCCCTTCTCTTATTTTATGTAGAACTCCCTTTTCTATTCTCATAGTAAACTGTTACCTTTATAATAATATTCATCTCTGAAGGGTGGACATTGTGTTATCAGGTTATCAGACTATGAATCTCCAGCACCAATCATATGCCTGTCTCACAGTAGAAGCCCAATAAGAGACAGTTGAACAAATAAAATGAAATTAAGAAAGTGCAAGAATATTACTGTATATGTAACAAAGAATAACATTTTCATCATATACAGGTAGATAAAATATGTCAATCTCATACAACAGTCAGCAATATGCTTGTTTAGTAAACTTACAGGCACTTTCTAAAAAACAAACAAAAAATCAGGAATGAAACAAAGAATAAGACTTATGAAAAAACTTAGTTACATAAAATTGGTACTTGCGGCTGAGTGCTTATTTGAAAAGTCCTAAAGAATTTAGTGAGAAACAATTATAGATCTTAAGGAAATTGAGTAAGGTAGCTGGGTACATAATTAAAATATATACATCAATAGCCTTCATAATCATATTATCATTCAGGAGAAAGACAATGGAAAAATGATAGCATACAGAACGAACAACTAAAATACCTAGGAATAAGCTTAACAAGAAACGTGCAACATCGGCATCAAAGAAAAAAACGGACAAAATCTTAAAACATACGGAAGAACATAAAAGTAGAAGAGACTGTTGCTGTGGTTTAGAAATGGTTTTCTTGTCCCTACCAAAGCTCCGGTTGAAATTTGATCCCCATTAAGGTAGTGTTGGGAGGTGGGGCCTAGTGGGAGGTGTTTGGGTTTAGGGGGTAGATCTCCCATGAATGTCGGGGTGCTCTTCTGCAGTTAGTGAGATCTCATAAGATGGATTAGTTTTCCAGGAAATGAATTCTTTCGGGAGACAGTAGGTTGTTATAAAGCCATGAGCTCCTCCCTCCTTTTCACCACGTCTGTTTCCCCTTTGACCTTCTCAGCCACGTTGTGATGCATAAAAGCCCTCCCCAGAAGGAGGGCCAAGCCCTACTACTCTCAGCCTGCACAACTGAGAGCTAAGTGACCCTTTTTTCTTAACCAATTACCCAATTTCTTTTTTTTTAATAGCAACATAACATGGATTAAGAAACCTGGTATGCCAGGTTTTTACACTGGAAGGTAACATTGTAAAGACAACCTATCAATTTAAAGTGAACTCAACACCAACAAGTTATTTTTTAAACAGACAACTAATTCTGAAGTTCATATGGAAAAAATAAAGCAAGAATAGCCATGAGAATCTTAAAAACAAACAGACAACTAGAAACTGTTCCAATGTCATTTTAATCTTTTATATATGTTTATGATAAATATGAAACTACTGAAAAAATTTTAAAACCTGTATACATTATTTACCAATATTCTCAAGGACAAAAAGTGCTTATGCACAATGCTAAGCAGTAGGCAAAAGGGGATCAAAGATTTCAGACAGTACATCTTAAGGTATGTAAACCTTTATGCAAAGCAAGTGGGAAAATGCTGTGATTATCTCTGGATAGTTTTTTGGTGGGGGTCGGGGGACAGACTCTTGCTCTGCTGCCCAGGCTGAAGTGCAGTGGCGGGATCTTGGCTCACTGCAACCTCCACCTCGTGTGTTCAAGTAAGTCTCCTGCCTCAGTCTCCCCAGTAGCTAGGATTACAGTCATGTGCCACTATGCCTGGCTAAATTTTGCGTTTTTTTTTTTTTTTTTTTTTTTTTTAAGTAGAGACAGGGTTTCGCTGTGTTGGCCAGGCTGGTCTCCTGATTTCAAGCAATCTGCTCAACTCGGCCTCCTAAAGTACTGGGATTACAGGCATGAGCCACTGTGCCCAGCCATCTCTGGATAGTTTTTAACCTAATCCTCAACTTTTCTGGATTTCTCAAATTGTCTAAGTGATACTTTTATGGTCTGAAAAAGAAAAAAAGGATTTGTAATTACCAGTTTAATACCTGTTGTTCTATGCGCAATTTTTTCATGGATATAACAAAGATAAAATTTAATGTATCTTGGGTTTTAATTAAATTGGGTTTTAATCTTAAACCTGTGAAAGTCAGTGATATACATTTTATAACATAAATCAGTGAACTAGCTCATGATCAACTGTAGATAACAAGCACGGTATCTCACAATGCTTATCTTTCAAAGGTCATATTTTGAATATGTATGTGAATATATTAATAAATAATATTGGATAATGACCTCATAGAAAATAAAGCAGATTTCCTCCCAGTCATCGTAACTACATGTGTATTTAGTATCTACTTTGTCTGAGAAATGAGCCACTGGGGATTTAAAAAAAGGCACATGGTATGATTCCTTCCCTGCAGTTTATGGCTAACAATAGCAATTACTGATATTCACTGAGTACTTGTTTTGTGTTATCCTCATGTATCTGGGGTAAATGTTATTGCCTGTATTTTATACATGAGACTGAGGCACACAGCAGTTATAATCAAGTTAAAATAGAACATGTACTTTAAAAAGTACATAGCAACTCATTGTTGAATGTGGAAGTGAGCTATGCAGACAAAGAATGCCATTTTCATAAGAAAAAGTCAAGAAAGACTTCATGAAGAAAGCAGGAATGGAGTCAAACCTTGAAAGGGCACCATTCAGATGGGCAAATAGCAAGCTCCAGAAGAGAAAAAAATGTGGGAAAAAAAAAACCCTAAAGAGAAAGTCATTACCATGTTCAGGGAATAATGAGAATCTTACTGTATTTTAAGCAAAAGATTCCTATAGTAAAATGGTTGGAAAATAAATCTGCAAAGTAGGTTTATCATCTTCCTAATACAGTATCTAAATTCATGACTTTGTAATGTATTCTCTTTTCTTCTCCAAATGTGTTTTTAAAGAAACATGCTTATGACATAATGTCCAGGATTGTTTCTAAATAATCCAGTGCATGTGTGGTGGGAGAGGGGTAGGGCTGATGATAAAATGCTGAGAATATGAGGTTCATTATAGGCTTCTACCTCTTTATGTTTGAATGTTTTAATAGAAGATAAAAAGGCACTTAAAAACATGCCTATTATGAAAGTAGAGTGTGTATATACGTTTGTATGTGAAACCATTTACAAAAGAAAACCATTTACAAGTATGAAATATATGATATATACAACTTTGTTCTGGGGGTTTAAAGACTCTAAAGTTTAAAACAAATAATCTTAGGTGGTAAGTCTTTTAGATGTACTTAGACTCTGGTCAAAAGTGTGTTTCTAACTTATGGACATTAGCCTGCCACCTATAGCATTCCCCTTAATGCTTAGCATCTGTTGTCTGGTGATATAAAATTTTAGTCTCGGGGTTAAAGGAAACAGATGTTCCTCTTCAGCGAAAAAATAATTGTAATTTTCAACAGAAAAATGCTATTAAAAGGGAAAAGAGGAATCTAAGAAAAAGGTAAGCATATTTAATCACAAAATAGAGGAAAAGATGATAAAAAGGTGGTTAAGTCAAATTCATTTAACTTGTTTAATTTTTTTCAGGGCCTTTAAGTCATGAAACCTTTTTCAAGGTACTCTATTGAGTTCTGCACATGCTATCTGTTCTTGCCTGCTTGGTGAATTGACTCATCCGTCCAACCTCAACTCAAGATGCACCTCCTTTGATATCTTCCCTGTTCCCACTCTCCATACCAAGCAGAGTCAGGATTTTTATATGTGTATAATACATACACATAACAAGGTGTGTGTTACAGAACACATACTGTACTGATTGTCTTCTCTATTCTATTGAGGTTTTTATCAATCCCCTGTGACTATTAAAATATAGTACACAGAGAAGTCACTGAAAAATGTCAAATGAACAGGAACTTGAATACAATTGGCAATAATGAACATTTTAACAAATCCAAGAACATACTTGGATTCCAAAGAAAAAATGCACATTCAAAAACCAGTGTAGATCAGATTGCTGAATTTTGTTAACTCTTCAAGAGAAACCTCCATGTACGGCTTTGCATTTATGTTTACTTCTCAATAATATCTTGGAAAATCAAGTAGAAAGATGCAAATTTCCTTATATTTATGTTAAGGACCTAGGCTGTAGGGTAAAATAAACACCTGAGGTATTTCCATTCAGTATCCACATCTTATATCACCTCCTGGAATTCAGATTTTCTATTCTATCAAGCAGCAAGCTTTGAAGGTGCTTGCACACTGGAGAGTGTGTGTTTTTCTGACTTCTTTTAATTCTTAAGAGATATACAATTTCAAAAGATCTGTAAGACTGAGTAGGCAGGTTAGCTTGACCATTACTGAGAGCTATGTCATTCTTCTAAAACATGGTAATGCAAGCCCCGAAATGATTTGTCATCAAGGGCTCTTTTATTAACCCTTTGCATTGTAGACTTATCTGACAACTCATAGTCAATGAGATCTTTTGATATGCTTGAAACAACTAGTGTTACTGCAATGAGTTAATTTACCCAAACTGGAAGGAAATAAACTTGATGAGTCAGTTACTTTGATCATTTTGAAGTAAATCACATTTGGTTAGGTGTTTTGAAATAATAAAAATAATTCACAGACTTTATTTGGCCACCACTACAGGAGATGCAATAATTAATCAATGAATAGATGGAGGTTGGTCAATGCAAAGCTAAGGAAGGGTTCTAGACATGAAATTACTTACAATGTTGACCTCTAAAAAATGTTCTATTCTCAAGTCTATTTGAAAAATTAGAAATAAGTTTTCAGATTTTTAAAATCATGTTATTTATTAAGATATAATTTCTCATTTTCAGAGTCATTTCTGAACACTAAAACTATATTCATTAAGTCTGATTATAAGTAAGAATTCAATATAGGAGATTTTTTAAAAAGATGAGTAAAATACTTCTAAGAGCTCAAGGTATTTATTAACAGAACTTTCAAATAAGAAATCTTAAGAAGAAACCACTGAAAACATTAGGAATGGAAGATGGAAAAAAAGGAATTATCCAGCTACTCGGGAGGCTGCGGCAGGAGAATGCCGTAAACCCGGGAGGCGGAGCTTGCAGTGAGCTGAGATCCGGCCACTGCACTCCAGCCTGGGCGACAGAGTAAGACTCCGTCTCAAAAAAAAAAAAAAAAAAAAAAAAGGAATTATCTAAGCAATATAAAAGTGCAAAAAGAAACAATGAGAAAAGCAAAAGAAATACACACATCAATATGATAAACAACAAGCTGTGCCTAGAGAGTGCTCAATGACTGGTTACTAAGCATACTTAATCTGCAGAAAGGAGAGCCTAAATCTACAGTATTTTCATTAGTTTTGGATCACTTGGACACTATGTAGCTTATTTATTTTTAGGATTACCAAACAAATTGTTTAACAAATTTGTTGATTAAGCGCCTTGTTTATGCATAACACTGTGTTGGAGCTTCAAATGTTGACTGCCTCTTATATGGTAAATAAATTTTTATTGACATACTAATTCCTCCAGTTTTAAAACAAAAATTAAATATGAAAGACAACATTTTAAAACTCCAAATAGTAACAGTTTTACTTGTATTAGTATTTACTTCTTTTACATGAAACTAGTTTATCCCTTTTTGGGGGTGGAAGGGAACACAGAAATGACACTCCTGACCTGATTGTGATAAAAATTATTCAGCATTAGAAAAGTGGGTCAGCATTTATCATTTAGAAAATCTAGGTCAGGTCAGCATTTTCCAACTAGTCTCTTAAAACGGAAAACATGAAAATGCAAGGATTAGTGTGCATATGAATGCACACACACGCATATATCTAAATTGCCCAAAGTAAGTAACCAGTATTGGTTGAAAAGATTTCCACTAATACATAAAAATTATCTACATTCTCTTTTGGCGTTATTAGCATATACATTTAAACTTCGTTGCTTATCACGTGGTAGGGTGATATTGTACCAAATAGACAAGTAACCTTAGTTTAATTTGAGAGCAAGAAATCAGGCTTGATTAATATTTAGATACGAACTCATCACCCATCGCTTCTCAGCAACAGTGGCCACTAAACATTTGGGTTAATGAAGTAATCCAAGTATATAAATTTGACCTTAGATGAATCAACATCTCATATCTCTACCTGTCAGTTTCACTTCATTTGTAAAATGAGGGGGCTGGATTAAATAACCATTTGTTACAACCAGTCCTATTTTTAAAATGTACAGAGACTTTTTTTCTACTTAATAATTTCCATTTAACAACTTTCATGGATATGATGAGTAAAACTACAGTTCAGAGTAGAAGCACCTGAACTGTTTTCCACTGGCAACACTGATTTTGTAGCTATTTTCATCTCATTATCATGGTATCTACAATTAATTTGCTATGTTTGTGCTGCTTCGTTTTGGAGCTATTTTATATACACCTCAGATCTAAATATAAGGCAAAAGGGTGTCAAGAGTTATTAAGAGAAGGCATACACAAAACAATGATAAATGGTAGAGTGAAAAAAATTAGAATAAATGCTTCATATATGTCTTTGATAAAAAGATTGGACAAGAGAAAGTATTCTGAAGGACAAAGAGCAAAGCCTGTTGTAAAGTACTTTGACCTTGCAACCAAGAAAAAACAAAGACTGATAAAATGTCCTATTATATGGTATGAAATCTAATTGCTTATTAGAACCACTTGGAGCTTAAAAAGCCATCATTGCCCAGAAATTTGGATTTAACTGGTCTGGGTATCTATAGTTTCTTGAAACTCCCTGGAAGTTTTGAGACGGAGTCTCGGTCTCTCACCCAGATGGAGTGTGGTGGCGTGATCTTGGCTCATTGCAACCGCTACCTCTTGGGTTCAAGCAATTATCCTGCCTCAGCCCCCTGAGTAGCTGGGATTACAGGTGCACGCCACCACGCCTGGCTAATTTTTTTGTATTTTTAGTAGAGATGGGGTTTCACCATGTTGGTCAGCCTAGTCTTGAATGCCTTCCTCAGCCATCTGGAAGCTTTTATTTGCAATTGGTATTCAAAAACTTTGCTAGAGAAGACCAGCACCCACATCAGATTCCTATTAGCCTAATGCAGTGGTTATCAAAAGTGTAGTTCATGGAACCCTTTCATGGGTTCGTAAGATCAGAACTGTTTTTATAATACTAAGATACTTGCCTTTCAACTGTGATGCCATTTTCATGGATGACGCAAAAGCAATACTAGCAACAGAATTATTATCTAAACTGCTACCTCCTCACCCACCCATGACATAAAAATGTTGCTTTTCTTAATATTTTTGTGCAATTAATGATACTGTTGCATAGAAAGGGCACAGCATTTTGTGACGAATCGGTTCAGTTTAAATCTTAGCTCTGCTATTTATAAGCAGTGTGATCTTGGGCAAAGACACTTAGCTCTCTGCATCTGTTTCTTCATATGAAAAATATGGCCAATAATACGTCTTTAATAAAACCTTGTATAAAAAACACCTGTCAGAGTAGATGCTTAACCAACACAGTAAGTCCTCACTTAACGTCATCCACAGGTCCTTGGAAAATGCAACTTTAAGCCAAAAGATGTGTAACAAAACCAATTTTACCATAGGCAAATTGATACAAACACGAGTTAAGTTCCGATGGCATATTTCTGGTCACAAAAGCATCACCAAACTTCCAAATAAATATCAAAACCCTTCTAATATTAAACACTGAAATAAATATGAGTTATACATTCACTTAAGAAAGATTAATAAAAACAAGTAAGATAGCTGGCTTATTTCAGTACAGTGTTAAAGGTGCCGGGAGCCATCTGAGTAGCTTTGAGTATAGGACATCATTCCAGTGCAGAGCACTCAAACTAGGAGAGTGTAGACACCTCAACAAACCTAATCTATACATCTCTGGGATGTGGGAAGGAACTGGAGTACCCAGAGAAAATCCATGCAGACATGGGAAGAACAGACATGAAGACAACATGCAAACTCCACACAGTGGCCTCAATTGGGAATGGAGTTTCTTCCTCATAAACGTTATTGAGGATCTGCTGTATTTCTTTCCCATCCAATAAATCATCCAAGCTGGAGCTGTGCTTCAACACCCTTCACTAAGTACCTTCAAAATGATTTTCCTAGTTTTCCTTTCCTTTCAACCCAACGGCTCATCAGAGTTGAGACATTCAATCATCGTATACCTGAACTACAGCACTTGTTTTCAAGCTGGTCTCCCAGATTCTAATCTTCCTCCATTTAAATATACTCTCTCCATATTGTTACCAGTTGGTTTTCTAAAATGCACACCAATTTTATTTCTCTGCTCCAAAGCCTTTATAAAGTAAGCAATAAAACATCATCAAAATATAAAGTCTTCGGCATGGCACAAAGCTCTTCAAAATCTGGCCATTTCTAGCCTCATTTATACTTAACTTTTTTTTTTTTTTTTTTAAAATTCCTGCCACATTGAGGCTCCATGCAACTGTTGAACTTCATGCCTTTTGTTCCCATAACTGCCGTTTCCTTTATCTATGGGATAGAGATCGCTGTCCCACCTCTAGCTAATGACCCTAATACTCTTTAACATACAGGAGAGAATTATTTTCTTTCTTGGGGACATCTCTCAAGCAGTTCCCAGCCAGTACTACTCCTTCCACTGTGTTTAATGATTTTCTACATATCTTCCACTACAAGAAGAGAGAAAATACTTCACATCTATTCTCTGGAGACTCAGTTTAATTATGAAATGTGGGCAATCATTCCTACTTTGCAGAGTTTGTGAAAATCACTTAGCACACTAAGAAAAAGACATGAAAATAAACTCTCTTACAGTTAACCAAGTAAAGGATGGGAACTGGGCATGATTCTAACTCTGTTTGGCTCATTCTAAACCCATGCTCTTTCCACTACACGTGTTGTCATGCTACATCATAACAGACAACAGATGGAATTCACTTATTTAATCATCTCCCCCCACTGGACTGTGAAATCCCTGAAGACACCGAGCATGTCTGTATCCCCAGACTTTTTTTTTTGAGATGGAGTTTCGCTCTTGTTGCCCAGGCTGGAGTGCAATGGCGCAATCTCGACTCACCGCAACCTCCGCCTTCTGGGTTCAAGCGATTCTCCTGCCTCAGCCTCCCAAGTAGCTGGGATTACAGGCATGCGCTACCACGCCTGGCTAATTTTTTATTTTCAGTAGAGATGGGGTTTCTCCACATTGGTCAGGCTGGTCTCCAACTCCCGACCTCAGGTGATCCACTCACCTCGGTCTCCCAAAGTGCTGGGATTACAGGTCCAGACTCTTAATGGCACTAACTCTAGCTGGCACTATGACTGTAGAGATTAAAATACCTAGTCTTTAAGAATTCTGCCTACAGAGGGAGAAATGTAGGCAACACCTTATTGCTGTTTTCTGTGAAAAGGGTTATGCTAGAGGGATACTGGAAGTATATATGAATATCCCTATAGGTATCTAAAGAGAGTAGAAGAAAATAGAAAGGGTTAAGGGAGGCTTTTTGGAAAGAGATGAGACATGAGAGAAATGTTGAAGGATGTTAGGCATTGGGGGAAACAAGGCATTCTGAAATTTTTTTAAAGTATTAATTCACAAGTGCTACAATTACTGTTCATCCTGACAGATGTAAATTATTACTGCTGATAAACATTTTGTCCTTGAAATGCTTTTTAAAAAGATTCTTGGCCGTGGCGGTGGCTCATGCCTGTAATCCGATGGCATATTTCTGGTCACAAAAGCATCACTAAACTTCCAAATAAATACCAACACCTGGGAGGCTGAGGCTGGCGGATCACGAGGTCAAGAGATCGAGACCATCTTGGCCAACATGGTGAAATCTCGTCTCTACTAAAAATACAAAATTAGCCGGGCGTGGTTGTGCGCGCCTGTAGTCCCAGCTACTCAGGAAGCTGAGGCAGGAGAATCGCTTGAACCCCGGAGGCAGAGGTTGCAGTGAGCCGAAATTACGCCACTGCCCACTCCAGCCTGGGCGACAGAGCAAGACTCCATCTCAAAAAAAAAAAAAAAAAAAAAAGATTCATTAAAATACAGTAATTCAGGTTTATTAGGTTATTAGCATTGGGTTACCTCACAAATAAACTAAGTTTAGGTGCAAACTCAAAGATACTGAGACACTAATCCATTTCTCAAACCGCTAAGTTAGCCTCCTTGAAACCTCACTTCGTAGCTCTGCCAACAATGTACTTTTGACATCTCACAGCAATAAAAAACCACCTGCCAGTTGTTTCTGTTTTCCACCTATGTCTGATTTATATATTTATACTTATAAGGAACAAATTACTAAGACTTATTTCATCCTCAGTTATGTTGTGTTTCTATCGATAACAACATGAAGATTTCGGGCATCTGGACATTAAAATAAGTTTGAGTCCTGGCTTTACAATCTACTAGGTGTGATCCAAGGCAAGTCAATCTCCTCATGTTTCACTTCTTTCACTTGTAAACATCTACTTAGAAGTTGTGGGGAACTTGGTATTTCCATGCTTATAAACTGATTTTTTGAAAAGAGCCTGGTACATAGGACTTGATAATGAATGAAAGTATATGCTACTTTTGGAAAAACAAGCATGACAAGATAGTTTATATACTGATGATCTTCAGCACAGTATATGCATCTTGTTTTTAGCTAGTCTGATAGTGAGATAATAAAAAGAGTTATCTTTGACTTGCACTACGAGTAAAATAATTCAACTTCAGTTTTTAGAAAGATGTAAAAGAATTAAGAGTGACAGTCTTGCTAGTCTCAACTGCCATCTTCCCATCAGGTGGTAAATTCGTCCAGAGAAGAAACTGAATTATTGCTATATGGGATTCTGTAGCAACTTCCGTGAACGTGGGCTCATAATTTTTCACCATGAGACTCAAGCTTTTTGGAGTCATAGTTGTTTTTGGGTCTATTCGCAGGCATGCATCCTTTGCCCAGAAATATACACAACATTTGGCAAATGGACTTGGAGGTGAAAGAGGAGGAAGGCCTGAGGCCAGACACCACTCCAATAAGTATATTAAGCCCCTAGAAAAGCAATCCACCTTTGCAGAGAACTCTTAACTATTAAAACCTATAGCTTGTAAAGTAGCATTTTCAAAGTTGAGAGAATAATGTGGAAGGGTCCTGAGAGGCTATTGACTAAACAGCTGAAAACGAAGGTATGGAGTTTGGTGCCAAAGGAACCTCCCCACAAAATCAAACAATAACACCAGAGTAAAACCCCTAGGGTGAGATAAGGAGATGCAAGAAAACAAGCGGAAACTCGAGAAGCTCTAACGCTTCAAAGCTTCAATGACCCCAGATAATCTACGTAGCCAACGTGTTAAAACACACCAACGCATTTTTTTTTTCCTAAACAAAGTAGGAAAGCGGACTTTGCATGAGGGGCGGGCTCCGCGACCCAGGAGTCTTTCTTGGACAGTCCGTCCTGATTCTCTCTGGTTGACCGTGGAGGGACCACATGGCTCCAAGGCCCACACACCCCGGGCTGCCGCACAACCTCCAGCCCTAGTCTAGACCCACAATCCCTTCTCGAAGATGAACCGCGACCCGGCAGCCCCAATTCTTACCATAGCGAGGCCGGCGATACCGCAGCCACATCACCCTTCCGGGCCCCAGGCGGAAGAGGCTGCACGCCCCGTCTGCCCTTTTCGCCCTCTCCAGCCGTCCGGTTGGGCTTGTCACGGCACCGCCTACTGAGCCGGGCGATTAAGACGCTAGGATAGGCTCCTCTCCACCGGAAAAGGCGGGATATAGACCACGCCCCGCAGACCGGCGGAAGTAGCTGATGCTCTCATTGGTTGCAAGAACTTGATCTGTGAAAGCGGGCGTTTCGGAGGAGACCGGAAGTACAGTCACGGAGAGGTAGGGTCCGGAAGTGGGGCTGCCTCTTTAAATAACAAAAATATGATTTTCTGTTTTTATCTTTTGCTTTCTTTTTAAAAAAGTTCCCAGCTATTTACCCCTAGAACTCTACAGTGTGAGAATCCCCCTCAATTTGTGAGCTCCCGCGCCTTCCTCTTGTGGGCTTTTGGGGATGCTAGGGTTCCCGGCATCATCCTCAGGGTGCGAACCTACCTGTTCACCTTCTTTTCAGTTTCTCCATTTGCATCTGGGGGATTCTTGGGAATGCGAAGCACTTTTGAAATGCTCTGTGTTGGTTGTGGGATTGGGAGGACAGTTGAATCCAGAGGGTAGTGAGCATTTCCCCAACACCGGCCTGTCCTTTCAATCCCCAGATATTGGTCAACTGTGGGTTCCATCCAGGCATCGTGACTGAAACGTACTAGGCAATTTGGGGTCAGGAAAGAACTTTCTGTGGTAACCAGTGGGAAGGAACTGCCCTTTACAGACTGCAGCAATTGATAGGTACTCTAGAGAGATCAACTGGCAAGACAAATGACAAGCCAACTTTTAATCAGTAGTAGAATTTAGCTTTTTCTGATGTTAATTATCCCATTAGGTGAGATTCTGTTACACACACACACACGCACGCACGTTTTTCTTTCTGCATTTTATCGATGGAGAAACAGGAGCTTTGACGTGTTTGAATTTGCGTAGTTCTTGGAATTCTGATAAAGTATTAGAAAGGAGAATTTTTCACTCTTTGCCCCCTTAAGGCAACCTTTTGGCTCTAAATGTGTGGTGTATTTTTTCTCAGGCAGCAGAGGGTTCTTTTCAGAATGTTTTCAATTTTTTATTTATTGACTTAGAAGGTGGATAGAGAGAAGGTAACTCACGTGAGATGTTGGTTTATGAGCTGTATTCGGCCTATGAGACCGTTTTGTATTTAGAGCAACACAAATGATTAGAAGATTTGGGATTCTGCTGTTCGTGTTTACATCGTTCACTAGGGCACACAAAGGTTTTGTTTTAAACTCTAACTAACTTGATATTTGAGTCTGTTATATTGAATTGTCAAGAGTTGGTCAGTTACACAAATTAGCAAGCATTTACTGGGTGCCTGCTTTATTCATAGATCTTGAGATTGCAGCATAGGAACAAAGATGGTCTGTTCTTTTAAAGAATTTAATAACGTTGTGGGAGAGGGGAAAAAGAAAGGTATAAAAAAAATACAGTACTCTCCACCTGAGGAAGAAAAAAGTCTTTTAATGTTCTGTCTTGTAATTCCTTTATATTATACCTTTTAGGTCTTGCCATTCAAATTAAACAAACTTGGTTTAGCTATGGAAATTATGTTGTGCAACTTATCGAGCTTGGCTTTTAGGGTAGTAAATGTGTCTGTAGACGTAACTGCCCTTGCTTTCATGTGAAGATTGTCTTGATCTTTGTTACACTTAAGAGTAATACTTCTGTATGAAGCTCTGCTTCAGGCTACCTGTGAAGAGCATCAGAAAGCTTAACTTGTTAGAGATCACAATTGATTTGCTATGTCTATATATTTTAATTAACTTTAGGCCATGGCTTCTTATGTACCTGAGCTTCAAAATAGTAAAGAACGACATTGCCAGTTTTTAAGTTATCCATGGAGAGAAACACATGTGCCAATAAATGAGGCTGAACAAATATGTATAATGTTAATTGCATTTATGTAAAACATCAAAGTTAATCTGACGTGAGTTTTTTTGGGAGGTGGTAGTTTAGCTGCATTGTCTTACATAAACCCGCTACTTTTTGGTTTTCAGATTATATCACAATTTCAAAAGTCTTTCTGGTAGCTTTGCAATGAATCCTCATTTAAAACCATCTTGGATCCTTTCCTTACTAGAAATAAAATCTGACTGTGTTATTCCTTTGTTCAAAAATTATTATTTATTTTATTTTTGAGACAGGATCTTGCTCTGTTGCCCAGGGTGGAGTGCAGTGGCACAATCATGGCTCACCGCAGCCTCAACCTCCTGGGCAGAAGTGATCTATCCTCCTCCCTCAGTATCCCCAGTAGCCGGGACCATGGGTGTATGCTACCATACTTGGCTAATTTTATTTTATTTTTTGTAGAGATGGGGCTCACTGTGTTACCTAGGCTGGTCTCTAACTCCTGGGCTCAAGTGATCCTCCTGTCTCGGCCTCCCAAAGTGCTGGGATTACAGGTGTAAGCCACTGTACCACGTCTGACCTGTTTAAAAATTTTTATCTCACCTGCATCTGGAAGAATATTTCCAACTTTGTTTTCTTGGGTATATTCGAATCATATGTAAAAATAGTGGATATTTATATTTTTCTGTGGAGCCAGTGCAAAAGTGTCCTCAGTGTTATGAGGATTAAACGAGTTATTACAAGTAAATCATCTAGACAAGTGTTTTGCATACAGTAAGCACTCAGAAAGTGTTGGCTATTATTGTGCATGGCTTTGGTAAATTAAAAGTCTCTGGAGAGGAGGAATTATAATGGAGGAACTGTTGAATTGCATATATTAGGCACTAAATACAGTAGTCTCTCCTTATCTGAGGTTTTGATTTTGACAGTTTCAGTTACCTATGATCAACCACAGCCTGAAAATATTAAGTAGAAAATTCCAGCCGGGTGTGGTGGCTCATGCCTGTAATTCCAGCACTTTGGGAGGCCGAGGTGGGCGGATCACTTGAGGTCAGGAGTTCGAGACCAGCCTGGCCAACATGGTGAAACCCCATCTCTACTAAAATACAAAACTTAGCCAGGTGTGGTGGCATACACCTGTAGTCCCAGCTACTCAAGAGACTGAGGCAGGATAATCAATTGAACCCAGGAGGTTGAGGCTGCAGTGAGCCGAGATTGTGCCACTGCAGTCCTGCGTGGGCAACAGAGCGAGTCTCCATCTCAATTAAAAAAAAAAAAAAATTCCAGAAATATTTCATACATTTTAAATGGCATGCCTTTCTGAGTTGTGATGAAATCTTATTCTATCCCATTCCATTCAGCCTGAGGCCATGAATCATCTCTTTGTTCAGCATATCCCTGCTGTATAAGCTTCTTGCCTTTTAGTTGCTTCGTTATCAGATTGATGGAGGTGGTATCACAGTGCGTGTGTTCTAGGAATACTTATTTTACTTAATTATTGCTTCAAAGCACAAGGGTAATGATGCTGGCAACTTGGTTATGCCGAAGAGTAGCTGTAAAGTGCCTCTTTTAAGCAAAAAAGTGAAAGTTCTCCACTTAATAAGGAAGAAAAAAATGTCATATGTTGATGTTGCTAAGATCTATGGTAAGAACAAATCTATCTGTAAAATTGTGAATAAGCAAAAAGAAGTTTATGCCAGTTTTGCCGTCACACCTCAGACTGCCAAACTTATAGCCATAGTGCGTGATAAAAACTTAGTTAAGATAATAAAGCAATTAAATTTGTGGGTAGAAGATGTGAAAAGAAACATGCTCAGATTGAAGGCAGTTGGGTTCAGCCTTCCCCTGGGGCCTTGGGGTGTACACCGTTGGATAAGGAGAGGACTGCTGTAAAAGGTTTTAGTATTAAGTTGGTATTGCATTTATATCACCAGACCACTTTCTCCCCATTTTCTCTTTTTACTTTGTTGCCAGTGTTAATGATAGGGTTGATTTACATTACCTTTTACATTACCTACCTTTTTTCATTCACTGTTATTCACATATATTGAAAGACAATTGTTCTGCTTTTTTCCTCTCATCCTTAGCTAGCCTTCCTAACCTCAGTTGAGGTTTTTCGTGTTCGAGAGTTAGTCCTTTTTTTCTCCCCACTTGTTCTCATTCTCTTCCCACATGGCTTTTGAATTCAGACTGAAATGTACGTGAGGACCAAAGTTAATACAATTTTATTGTGTTAGGGATTTTTGTTAAATAAGTAGATTTTCAGCTGCCCTTGTCACACACAAAAAATAAAGTAGATGGTAGGTGTTAATCTCCTTCACTAAAGTAACCATTTTACTATCTATATGTATCCTAGAATGTCAAGTTGTAAACCTCTTAATCTTTCTCCATTTTCAACCCCATTTGTTTGCTCTTCTCTGCAACAAAAATCCTCTGAAGAGTTTTCTATGCTCCAAGTCCCAATTCCTCTTTTTCTACCTCTGCATCTTCATTTGCATATTTAAAAGATATCTTGAACTCAAATGTCCCCGGCTGAACTCCTTTCCTCCCAAACCTTTCCCATTTCTTCTCATCTGAATTGATGGCAGCTTTATATAGCAGTTGCTCAGTTAAATCTTTGGAGTCATCCTTGACTCCTTACTTTCTCTTGTATTCCAACAATTCCTGTTGGCTTTTTCTATGAAGGATATCTAGAATTCAACAGTTTTCTACTATTTCTGCTATTAGTATACTGATCATCTCTTGCTCGGATTTTTTGTTATTGTCCTGTATCATTTCTTGCTTGCATTACAGTAATTGTGTTCTATTCTCTGCTTTTTTCAGTCCTTGCCTCCCTACAGTCTATTCTCATATGTCAGCCAGAGTGATACTTTTAAAATATAAATCAAAAATTGTACATTTACATGTAAGATTCTAAATGCAATATGTTATCCTAGATTGGATCCTGAAACAGAAAGAGGTTATTAGTGGAAAAACTGGTGAAATCCAAATAAAGTCTATGGTTTAGTTGATAGAAATGTATCAGTGTTGGTTTCTTAGTTTTGATAAATGCACCGTGATAGTATAAGATGTTAACATTAGAAGAAACTGGGTGAGGGGTATTTGGGAACTTTCTATTATCTTTGCAAATATTCTGTAAATTCAGAATTATTCCAAAATAATATACAGAAGAATATAACATTACTTTTTTGCTTTAAAACCTTTCGTGAATCATTTGATTCATAGTAGAAGCTAACAGCCTTACGTTGGCCTACAATAGTCTACATCAGTCTTGTCCAACTTGCAGCCCACAGGCTGCCTGTGACCTATGATGGCTTTGAATGCAGCCCACCACAAATTTGTAAACTTTCTTAAAACATTATGAGATATTTTTTTGAGCTCTTTAGGTATCATTAGTGTTACTGTATTTTATGTGTGGCCCGAGACAATTCTTCCTCCAGTGTGGCCTAAGGAAGTCAAAAGATCAGACACCTCTGCTCTACATGATCTGGTCTCCCATTACCTCTCTAACTGCATGTCTTTGTGTTCTCTCTCCCTTTGTTTCAGCCACACTTACCACCCTGTTTCTTAAGTACACCAGACCTGCTTCTACCATAGGGCCTTTGCACTGACTGCTTATTCTATCTAGAATGCTTTTGGATCCATACAGCTAATTCCTTCACATCTTTTACATGTTGCTCATATGTCACCTTTGCAGTAAAGCATATCCCAACCTCCCTATTTAAATTACAGCTTTGCAACTTCCATAGCACCTACCCCTATACTCTCAGTCTCCTCCACCCTGTTTTATCTCCTCTTTTTACTCCAGCATTTATCATTATTCTATATATGTTTTACATATTTGTTACATGTATTTTTAATTGTGTTCCCCTATTAAAATGTAAAATCCATGACGGCAGGCATTTTTATCTGTTTTGTTGTCTTATGCCACATTCTAAAGCATTTGTGTGAGGCATAGAAGTACTCAGTAGGTTTTGGTTGAATGAATGACTGACTTGATTGGGTGTTTGAATCTGTAATTTTTTTTTTTTTGGAGATGGAGTCTTGCTCTGTTTCCCAGGCTGGAGTGCAGTGGCACAATCTCTACTCACTGCAACCTCTGCCTCCTGGATTCCAGCAATTCTCCAGTCTCAGCCTCCTGAGTAGTTGAGATTATAGGTACATGCCACCATGCCCAGCAATTTTTTTGTATTTTTAGTACAGATGGGGTTTCACCATGTTGGCCAGGCTGGTCTTGAACTCCTGACCTCAAGTGACCCACCCGGCTCGACCTCCCAAAGTGCTGGGATTTATAGGCATGAACCACCACACTTGACCATGAACCTGTAATTTTTGATTTGCAGTCTGAAACACTGAATTATTTATCACTTTCGTATATCATGCTATTTCTTGCCTCTAAGCCTTTACTCATGTAGACTCTTCTACTTGGAATGCCCTTCCTTATCTTTCTTCCTCTACCCCTAAGTTGTTTTCACCTAACCATTTTTCTTTAAAGAGTCGTATAATATTAGATGTAACTCAAGGAAGCCTTCCCTAAAATGTTAGGCCAGGGTGAGTGCTGCTTTTCGGAGGAGCTCCCTCCCTACCTCTGCATTTTACAAACTTATATTATAATTCTCTTTGGGTGTCTCTATTTCAGTAGAGAGTTGCGAATGTGTCTTACTGATCTTTGGGATATAAAATCCTGGTACATTGGAAGTAATCAGTGAATGTTGTAATGCATTAATGGCATGATGAAAGACACTCAGCTATGAAGCATAGTTTTGATTTCAACCTGGGTCTTTTGAGTGTAAAATCAATGGCTTATTTGCTATTCCTTGTTTCTTAGGAGAAAGGTGGCTGTCTTTAAAATAATTGAAAGGTACTGTATCTTTTTATACAAGTAGGAGGGAGTTAATGCATTTTATAGCCCTGGACAATTTGTTCCTTGTCATTGTTGAAGCTCACAGCCCTGATGAAAGCGAGTTGTGCTTTTTTCTAAAGCATTGGCTGAAATCATTGATCAGGGTTCAATTGTAGACAGCAAATTTTTAATGTTGATGAAATTAGGAACTTTTGGGGAGAAAAACGTTCTTGAGGTTTGTGTTGCCAGTAAGAAGAAATACATGCCAAAGAAGAAATACATGCCAAAATTCCAAACTGTTCATGAGGCATTTATGTTTTTACTAGATGCCATTACTACCAATAACTTCGTATTACATTAAACTTTTGCTTGTGTACCACTGGGAAATCCCAGAATGTTTAAAGATGTTGCAAAGATTTTCTTTCAGCAATACAGAAATTTGCTCTTAAGATTGATTTAATTATGATTAGTTTGTTAACAGTATCTCTGACACGTAGCACAAAATTAAGTAAACTAATTTTGCATTTAAAATACTGTTTGTTTAATGCTAGATAATGAGCTAGACTTCCCAACTACTCTTTATAATTGGCATTCTGAATTCAAACTGCCGTCTGAATATTGATCATTGTTGTCGCAGCCTATAAACTAAACCAGTTTTATCTTTACCTAGCCCTTAAGACTAACAAAAAAGGAAATAGATTACCTGTATAGATTCCGAAAAGGCTTCCACATTAGTAATGTGGTTGCAAATGATAATTATGCTGAGATTAAGTAATCAAAAACAAATATTACCTGGAGGACATTGTATCCTGAATTTGTGTTCATTTCTATAGCTTTGCTAATCCTACAGAAGTGACTAAAATGTTGAAGTAAGCAAAGAGTTCAATCTGGCCTTGTGTGAGAGGATGCCATTAACTTACTTGTAATTTTACCTGAGCAGTGAATGAGAATTTTATGAGATAAAGAAGGAACTTGCTCAATTGGAACAGAAGCATATGGCTGCTAAGAAATAAGATGCAGCCATTGTTGAAATTTGTCAGTCTTGACAGTATAAATATTGACATGCTGAGACATGTCAATATTTACCATAGAATTTGGAAGTTGCCAAGTTCCTGTTTAAGAAATGTGACCCTAGCATTGGACACAGTATATCAATAAATACGGAATATGTCCAAATGAACAGCTGCTCAGGGAAAATAAAATTACATCTGTCTAAACTTCGAGACACTTAAAAAGTTAAAGTTAAAAGTTTGTGATTTTTTTTGGTAATTTTTCGGTAGATGCTTGTATGATGTAGTATACTAACAGGGTTCCATGTATAGGTTTAACATAAAAATGACAGTATCGTTGCTATTTATAAATTTGTAAATTAGCTGTGCTATGATACTCATCTATAAATTGAATTTTAAAAACTTGCCTAGTGTTGTGTTTAGGAACCAACCCTTCATTTTCAACTTTGTTCTTAAGGAGAAATTGGCTCATCATGACTTAGATATTAATTTGGGGAGACAAAAGTTTATACTCTGAGAACTTCTTAAATGGCAACATAGAAAATAGAAGTTTTTGCACTCTAAATGTGATAAGGAAAATTGACCTTGTTATCATTATCTGACAAACATGTCTCAGTACAAAATCATATCATAAATCACCACTGTTAATTCCCATCTGAATATTACTATATTTTAACAAAGAGCTTTTTGATGTAAACTAGACATTTGAACTTTTATATCAAGTCATTAGAACCACACAATCTTACATTCTTTTGCAGACTTCTAGAAGAAGTTTAAGCTTAGCAATTCTTTGAACAAGAGTCCTGAAACAATCTTAAGAACATAAAACATGGGTATCAGGACTTGTTTTCTCATGGCATCTCCTTTCTAATGGTAGCGATAGGTGACTTTTAAATAGTATTCTAATCATTTAACCACTTCATAATATTGTATGAGTTCTTAGAAGAAATGAATGATTTATTAAGTCCATATAGTAGCATACATTGTAATTAGCTATAGAGTTGACCCTTGAACAATACAGGGGTTAGCAACGCCAACCTCTCAAGCAGTTGAAAATCCATGTATAACTTTTGGCTCCCTCAAAACTTAACTACTAATGGTTTATTGTTGACCAGAAACCTCATCAATAACATAAATAGTTGATCAACTGTTATATATTTTGTGTGTTATATGCATTATGTACTCTGTCCTTACAATAAAGTGAGCTAGAAAAAAAGTAAATGTTACTAAGAAAATCATAATGAAGGGAAAATATATTTACTATTCATTAAGTGGAAGTCAGTCATCATGAAGGTCTTCATTCTTTTCTTCATGTTGAGCTGCCTGGGGAGGAGGAGGAAGAGAAGGATAGATCTCGCTGTCTCTGGGGTGGCAGAGGTGGCAAAGGTAGAGGAGGTGGACGAGGAGGCAGGAGAGGCAAACACACTTGGTATAACTTTTATTGAAAAACTTTTGTGTGTAAGTGGACCCACACAGAACAAACCTTCAGCTGTTCAGCGATCAACTGTGTATGTCCCTTAATTTAATTTCTCAGTTTTGGTTGTTGTTGTTTTTTTTTTTAAAAACAGTTTTCTAAGACATTGGCTGATGCTCTCTCTTGCTCATTTTGTCCTGAGTCAAAGAAATCCCTTAGATATTAAATCAGACATACCTGAACCAAATGTTCTTACCTAACTGCCTAAACATGATCTTTATATTCTGGAATGTTCTAACTTGGTTGAATTTTTTTGGCCATGAGCTAAATAGATATCTCTGTTTTATATAACCTCTAAACAAGGTTTAATTAAAAAATCAGGCATTTCTAGGCCAGGTATGGTGGCTCACACATATAATCCCAGGTCTTTGGTAGGCCAAGGCAGGTGGATCACCTGAGGTCAGAAGTTCAAGTCCAGCCTGGCCAACACGGCGAAACCTCATCTCTACCAAACATACAAAAATTAGCCAGGAGTGGTGGTGCCCGCCTGTAATCCCAGCTACTTGGGAGGCCGAGGCATGAGAATCGCTTGAACCTGGGAGGCAGAGGTTGCAGTGAGCCGAGATTGCGCCACTGCACTCCAGCCTGGGTGGCAGGGTAAGACCCTGTCTCCAGAAAAAAAAAAAAAAAAGCATTTCTAAATAACAACAGCCCTATAAAATTTGTCCTGGTTGGCCGTGCACAGTGGCTTACACTTGTAATCCCAGCACTTTGGGAGGCCGAGGCGGGTAGATAATTTGAGGTCAGGAGTTCAAGACTAGCCTGGCCAACATAGTGAAACTCTATCTCTACTAAAAATACAAAAATTAGCCAGACGTGGTGGTGCATACCTGTAATCCCAGCTGCTCGGGAGGCTGATGCAGGAGATTTACTTGAGCCTGAGAGGTGGAGGTTGCAGTGAGCCGAGATGGTGCCACTGTACTCCAGTCTGGGTGACAGAGTGAGACTCTGTGTCAAAAAAAAAAAAAAATTTTTTTTTCCAGGTCATAGCGTGTTCATTGTTTCAGCAAGCAAGATGTCATACTAAAATACATGAAAAAATTAATACAATCTTACCTTTGAAAATTTAATAATTTAGTAATTTATTTTGGTCTATGTCTCTTCACTTGGTTTGGAGCTACATGCCTTGTTAAAATGAAAAGCGTGTACCTCATTTTTCTGGATATTTTGTATTTCTGATGTTTCATTGGGCATTCTTGTACCTTGGCCAAAGTGGAATATTTATGCAGGCAGAATTGAATTTAATAATATGCATTTCAATTGTAAAGGAAAGATAATTTTCAAGGCATTGGAATTGTATCGTCATTGTTACTGGTGAATCTACTAGTTGATTGTTGACATTTCGTATTTTCTGAACATTGGATTCCTCAGGCAAACCTTCTCTTATACCTCTTATTTTTGTGTATATTGATCCTGTAATTTTTTTACCTTAGAAAATATAGCATCTTTATATGTCATTTAGCAGGTATTTGACGTATCTTGTCATTATTTTATTACTACTTTAACTCTGCTGTAGCAAAATTATATACTATCTTGTATATATTTACTTTTTTAAAATAACTAACAAGTTTAATTATAATTTATATAAAACTCTGTAGTGTCATGTTCTCCAAAGTGGATGAAAATTTCTGGAGAGAAAGTATCATTTTTTTTTTTTCTTGATCTGCTGGAGTTCTTATTGAACACAAAGTTTGCACATACTGCTTCCTTAATGAATGATTGGTAGATGGAGTGGAATTTTTACAGCTGACATTCTGCAGATTGATTTCAGTTCGTTATTTCAACTTAATGGGAATTTTTAAAACATATTAAGTGACTCTGAAACTAACTTAACTTTGAATAACTTTTCAGATCAGCATTTTAAATTTTGCAATGCAAAATTGCTTCACTTGCACAAAGTAGTGTGGCTTCATTTGTTAATAAACATTTCACTAATTCTTTTGGGGAAGTGTTTGATTAAAAATAATATTTTTTTCTAAGACATATAACATTCCCAACTTCTCCCTAATGAGAAAATTTTTCATGATAGTTCTGTAGTTTGAAGATTGTTGATGCATGTAACATTTCCAACTTATTTCTAATAAGATAATCATTCTTGATTGTTCTGAAGTTTGAAGATTATTAATAATTTGACTTCATTTTCACTTCATTGTACTTTATAGGCAGGAAGATGTTTGATTTAGTGCTATTTCAGAATCCTTTGAAGAATTCTGACAATCTTTTTTAGTATTTCGTTTCAAAATTGATATTAAGTTGTAGCCATAAAGAGGCCACCAATTGATTAATCTTTCTGATCAATAAGGTAATTTAAAGATACCCTTTTAGTTGTGTGGCCTTGTTTCACTGCTGCCTGCTGGAGACAGTGCCAATTTTGCAGTTAACTAAGTGCTATCAGACACTACCCTTGTAGAAGCACAGCCTCCTAAATTGTGATACCTTGATAACAAGTGACTTCTAATCTGGGTTAATTTTGTTGCTTGCTTCATTCAAATGTTGGAGAGGCCAGCACTTGGGAATCTAACAGAATAGTACTAGAATTTTGAAACTATCAAAGTTCAATTTCAAACAGCCATTAGCTGAGCTTTCTGCTGAGTGATTCAGTGTATATAATTCAGCTCCAGGCCCTTTCCATCAGGAGAAGAACTGGCAGAGAATCTGCTGAGCATGATTATCCCAATATCGTTCCTATATTAAACCCTCTTTTTTCCCCCATTGGGGGAATAAGATAACTGACTTGGTATGCTTGGAGGCCAATTCTCTGACGCCAAGTGGATATTCAACAACTCAGTCCAATTCAAACACTATCTAGGGTTAGTGTCAGATCCCACAGGTCTGGGCTCAGTCCCACAAAATTGCCCCTACTTCAGGTGCCAATCACAAGTCCCAAGTCACCTATACTTTTGACCAACCAGTTATAAATCAAGGTTTTGCATGATACCACGCTTCAGATTTGATAATTTGCTATAATGGCTCACAGAAGTCTGAAAAATATTTTATTTACCTTTACTGGTTTAGTACAAAAGATAGAACTTAGGAACACCCAAATGAGAGATGACACATAGGGAAAGGTATGGGGGCAGGGGAACAGGCCTTCAATGCCCTTCTGTGGGCATGCCACCTTTCAGCACCATGATGTGTTCACCAAACAGGAAACTGTTCACATCTCCTTGTTCAAGAGTTTTGTTTTTTTGAGACAGGGTTTCACTCTGTCACCCAGGTTGGAATGCAGGTAGCACAGTCATAGCTCACTGTAACCTCAAAGTCCTGGGCTTAAGTGATCCTCCTTCCTAAACCTCCGGATATGTTTTGGCTATTTCCCCACCTAAATCTGATCTTGAATTCCCACATGTTGTGGGAGAGACCCAGTGTGAGGTAATTGAATCATGGGGGCAGGTCTTTTCCATGCTTTTCTTGTGATAGTGAGTAAGTCTCACGAGATCTGATGGTTTCGTAAGGTGGGGGGAGGGCTCCCTGCACAAGCTCTGTCTCATTGCCTGCTGCCATCTGTGTAAGACATGAATTGCTTCTCCATGCCTTCTGCCATGATTATGAGGCCTCCTCAGCCAAATGGAACTATAAGCCCATTAAACTGTTTTTCCTGTGTAAATTACTGAGTCTCAGGTATGTCTTTATCAGCAGTGTGAAAATGGACTTATACACCTCCCAATTCAAATTTTTATAGAGCTCAATCTCCTGGTCTGGGTGCATGGGAGGAATGGAGGGTTGGGAGGAGGGTCTGAAAATCCCAGCCTAGTAATCACTTGATGTTTCTGGTGACCAGCTCCATCCTGAGGCTATCTAGAGGCCCCACTCTAAGTCACTTCGTTATTATAAACTCAGGTGTAATTGAAAGCAGTTCCTTATGAGTAACAAAAACATTCCTATCACTCAGGAAATTTCAAGGATTTTGCCAACTCTGTGCAAGGAGCAGGAGACAAAGTTCAAACATATTTCTTATCACATACACACAGTATTTTTTGTTTGTTAAATTTTATTTATTTACATAATAGGTTATGGTTGTTTATACTTATGAGGTTCAAAGTGATATTGTAATTTTGAATACAATGCAGAATGATTAAATTAAGTTAATTAACATATCTATCCCTTCAAGTATTTAACATTATTTATTCATGGCAACATTGAAATGTACAGTACTCAATTGTTAGCTCTGTTCAGCATGCTGTACAATTGATCTAAAATAAAAAAGTCAGACTTATTTCTCATATATAACTGAGGCTTTATAGTCTTTTGACTATTGTATTAGCCCGTTTTCACACTGCTATGAGGAACTAAGACTAGGTACATTATAAGGAAAAGAGGTTTAATTGACCCACAGTTCTGCATGGCTGTGGAGGCCTCAGGAAACTTACAATCATGGCAGAAGGAAAAGCAGGCACATCTTACATGGTGGCAGGTGAGAGAGAAGAGTGAAATGGGAACTGCCAAACACTTTTAAAACCATCAGCTCTTGTGATAACTCACTCCACTATTATGAGAACAGCATGGGGGAAATTGTCCCCGTGATCCAATCACCTCCCACCAGGTCCCGCAACATCTGGTGATTACAATTCGAGATGAGATTTGGGCGGGGACACAGCCAAACCTTATCAACTGGCCATCCTCCCTACCACCCAACCTCTGGTAACCACCATTCTACTCTCTGCTTCTGTGAGTTCAATTAATTTAGATTGTACATTTAAGTGAGAACTGTGGCATTTGTCTTTCTGTGCCTTATTTCCTTTAGGGTAATATCCTCCAATTCCATCTGTGATGTCACAAATTACAAAGTTATTTTTATTTTTTGAAGTCTGACTAGTGTTCCATTGTGTGTATATGAATTTTTTGGTATTCATTTATGCTCTGATAGACATTTAGATTTATTCCATAACTTGACTATTGTCTAGTGCTGCAGTGAATATGAGAATACAGATGTCTCTTCCACATTCTGATTTTAAAACTTTCAGGTAAATACTCAGAAGTGGGATTGCTGAATCATATGGTAATTCTTTTTTTTTTTTTTTTGAGACAGAGTCTCGCTCTGTCAACCAGGCTGAAGTGCAATGACACGATCTCCGCTCACTGCAAGCTCCACCTTCCTGGTTCATGCCATTCTCCTGCCTCAGCCTCCCGAGTAGCTGGGATTACAGGCACCCGTCACCAGGCCCAACTAATTTTTTGTGTTTTTAGTAGAGACGGGGTTTCACCATGTTAGCCAGGATGGTCTCGATCTCCTGACCTCGTGACCCGCCCACCTCGGCCTCCCAAAGTGCTGGGATTACAGGCGTGAGCCACTGCTCCCGGCATCATATCGTAATTCTATTTTTAGTTCTTTGAGGATCCTCCATACTGTTTCCATAATGGTTATGCTGATTTATATTCCTACCAACAGGGTACAAAAGTTCCCTTTTTTCTACCTCCTTGCAAATGTTTGTTGTTTTTGTTGATAATGGCCATTCTCACAGATAGGAGGTGATATCTAATTGTGATTTTAATTTCTATCTCCCTAATGATTAGTGATGGTGAGCATTTTTTCAAGTATTTGTCAGTTATTCAGATGTATTCTTTGGAGAAATATCTATTCAGGTCAATATCTCACATTTTTATTGGATTATCTGTTTTGTTTCTATAGAGCTGTTTGATTTCCTCTTATATTTTGGATATTAGCCCTTTATCAGATGTATGTACTACAGATATTTTCTTCATTCTGTAGGTTGTCCCTTCACTCTGCTAATTGTTTCATTTGATGTGCAGAAGCTTTCGAGTTTGATGTAATCTCATTTGTCTGTCTTTGCTTTTGTTTCCTATGCTTTTAATGTCAAATCTAAAAAAAACAACAACAAAAAATCGTTGCCCAGACCAGTGTTGTATAAATTCCACCCTGTTTTCTGCTTGTAGTTTTATAGTTTCAGGTCTTATGTTTAAATCTTTAATCCATTTCGAGTTGATACTTGTATGTGGTATGAGATAGGGGTCCAATTTCATATGGCTATCCAGTTTTCCCTACATCATTTATTGATGAGATTGTCCTTTTCCCATTAAATATTCTTTTTACCTCTGTCAAGAATCGATTGACTATAGATGTATGAGTTGTTATCTGGACTCTCTATTCTGTTCCATTGGTCAATGTGTCTGTTTTGTATGCCTATTTACAAATAGGCATAAAATGTTTCTGTTTATAAAAATAAAACACTACTATGCTGTTTTAATTACTACTCCTTTGTAGTATAGTTTGAACACTTTGTTCTTTTTGCTTATGATTGCCTTGGTTATTTGGGGGGGTGTGTGTGTGTGTGTGTGTGTGTATTTCCATATAAATTTTAGTATTCTTTTTTTCTACATCTATGAGAAATAATGTTGGAATTTTGATAGAGATTGCATTGAATCTTAAATCACTTTAGGTAGTATGGATATTTTAACAATATTCTTCCAGTTAATGAACATGGGATATCTTTCTATTTGTTTGTGTTTTCTTCCATTTCTTTCTTTAATGTTTTATAGTTGTAAGTGTGCAGGTATTTCACCTCGATTAATACATTCCTAAGTATTTTTTTGTAGCTATTGTAAGTAGGATTGCTCTATATCTCAGAGGAAAAGCTTTCAGTTTTTTTCCCTTTGAGTATGATGTTATCTGTGGGTGTGTCACATATGGCCCTTATTGTGTTGAGGTACATTCCTTCTGTACCTAATTTGTTGAGGTTTTTTTTTTTTTTTTTGTAATTTTTTTTTTTTTAATAAAAGGACATTAAATTATTTTTCAAATGCTTTTTCTGCATTTTGTGAGATGATCATATGATTTTTGTGTTTCGTTCTGTTAATGTAGTGTATCACATTTATTGATTTGCATATTTGAACCATCTTTGCATACCACAAATAAATCCCACTGATTATTGTGAAAGATCCTTGTAAGGTGTTGTAGAATTTGGTTTGCTAATATTTTGTTGAGGATTTTTTAAATCTGTAATCTTCAAGGATATTGACCTGTAGTTATATTTTCTTGGGATGTTCTTTTCTGGCTTTGGGATTAGAGTAATACTAGCCTCATAAAAAGAGTTTGGAAGTATTCTGTCCTCTTTGATTTTTTTGAATAGTTTGTAGAGAATTGGTATTAGTTCTTGAAATGTTGTGTAGAAGTCAGCAGTGAAGCTATCAGGTTTTGGGTTTTTTGTTGGTGGAAGACTTTATTACGACTAGAAACTCCTCTTGTTATTGGTCAGTTCAGAATTTCCATTTCTTCATGATTCAGTCTTGTAGGTTGTATGTATCTAGGAATTTGTTCATTTCCTCAAAGTATTCATTTTTTTGCTGTATAATTGTTTATAATAACCTTTTATGATCCTTTGTGTTTTTGTGATGTCAGTTGAAATGTCTTCTCTTTTATTTCTGATTTTATTTGAGTCTTTTATCTTCTTCTTTTGGTTAGTCTAGCTAAAGATTTGTTAATTTTATTTTTATTTAGAAAAACTTAGTTTTGTTGCTATTTTGTATTTTCTAGTTTCTATTTCATTTGTTTCCGCTGTGATCTTTATTATTTCTTTTTTTTCTGTGAACTGTGAGCTTAGTTTGCTTTTCTTTGTTTGTTTTCTTTAGATGTAACATTGTTTATTTGCAACATGTCTTCTTTTTTGATGTGGCTATTTATTGCCATAATTTTTTTCCTTAGAACTGTGCATTTCATAAATTAAGGATGTTCATCATCACTAGGCCTACCTTACAGGAATTGCTAAAGGGAGTTATTTATGTCAAAATAAGGGCTGATAATTAATAACAAAAAAGTTATAAAAGCACAGAACCTAAGGGTATAAGTAATACTGATCAATATTCAGAATATTTTAGGACTGTAATAGTGGTGTGTAGTGTAATTTTATCCTTAGTACAAGGGTTAAAGGACAAAATTATTAATTGCAACCACAGCTACAATAAACTTTCAAGGGATATATTTTATAATATGATGTAATTTAGACTTCAGAAACATAAAATGGCTGGGTAAAAGTGTTGAGTTGTATTTAATCAATGTTAAGCTGCTATCAGGTTAAAATAGACAGAAGTGTAAGGTATTCTTTGTAAGCCTCATGGTAGCCAAAAGGTAAAATTCTATACGAGATGCACAGAAAATAAAATGAAATTCAAAAGATTCAAGACATACCGCTACAGGAAGCTATCAAACCACAAAGGAAAATTGCAAGAGATGAAGAAGGAAACAAAATATCTTTAAGAAAAAAAAAAACCTAACAACAGAAAATAATTAACAAAATGGCAAGAAAGTTAGTCCTTTCTTTACCTATCAATAATTATACTGAGTGTAAATGGGTTATATTCTCCTATAAAAGACAAGGAGTAAATGAATGGACACACAGACACACACACACACACAGACACACACACACACACACACAAGACCCAACTACATGCTACCTACAAGGAATTCACTTCACTTTTGAGGATGTACATAGACTGAAAGTGATGAAATGGGAAAAGATATTCTACATAAATGGAAACGAAAAATCAGCAGGAGTAGCAATACTTACAGCAGAAAAAAATAGACTTTAAGTCAAAAGCTGTAAAAAGAATAAAATGAAGGCATTATATAATGGTAAAGTAGTCAGTTTGCCAAGAGGCTATAACAATTATGAATACATATGTACCCAACAATGGAGCACCTAAATATATAAAGCAAACATTAAAGGGTGTACAGAGATAGACTGTAATACAGTAACAGTAGAGAACTTCAGTGCACCACTTTCAATAATGGACAGATAATGTAGTCAGAAAATTAATAAGGCAGCATTAGACTTAAGCAACACTTTAAATGAAATGAACCTTAACAGACATATACAGAGTAGTCCATCTTAACACCAACAGGATACACAATCTTCTTAAATGTACACAGATCATTTCTGGGATAGATTATAGGTTAGTTCACAAAGCACATCATAGCAAGTTTAAGAAGACTGAAATCATATCACGTACCTTTTCTGACCACAATTCTATGAAACTAGAAATCAATTACAGGAAGAATTTCAGAAAATTCAGAAGTATGCTGAAATCAGCAACATGCTTCTGAACAACCAATAGGTCAGTTGAGAAGTTAAGAGGAAAATTTAAAAATATCTTTAGACAAACAAAAATGAAAACATGGTATGCCAAAATTTATGGGATGTTGTAAAATTTTGCTTGTCTGGGAAATTTTTTATTTCCTTCTTATTTTTGAAAGACACCTTTGCTGGGTAAAGTATTATTGGTTGGCAGCATTTTTTTATGCTCCCTCTGAGCAGTTTGAATGTATCAGCCCACTCTCTCCTGGTCTGCGGTTTCTGCTAAGAAGTTTACTGTTAGTTTTATTGGGACCCCTTTGTGTGTGATTTCTTTATTATCTTTTGCTGTTTTCAGAATTTTTTCTTTCTCTTTAATTTTTAATAGTTTTATAATTACATGTTATGGTCAACTCCTCTTTGGTTTGAATTTGGTTGGAGATCTCCTTTCTTCATGTACCTGGATGATGGCTTCCTTCTTCTGATTAGGGAACTTTTCATTAGTTATTTCTTTCATATGCATCTTCCCACATTTTTTTTTTTTCTTCTTAATTCCTGTTATGTGTAGGTTAGGTCTCTTGATGGTGCTCCATAATCCCCATAGGTTCCCCTCCTGCCTTCTCCTCCTCCTCTCCCCTCCGCTCTTCTTTCCTTTTCTCTTCTTTATTTTCTTTTTTTATTTTCTCCTCTGACTAATTTCAAATGTCCATCTTCAAGCTCACTGATTCTTCAGCTTCCTCAAGGCAGCTGTTCAAGCTTCCTATTTCATTTTTCCGTTTAGTCATTGTATTCTTTATCTCCTGAATTTCCATTTTTTTAATTGTTTATATTTCTTTGTCAGACTTTTCGTTTTGTTCATGTATTGTTTTCAAAATTTAATTTTCTGTTTGTATATTTTTGTAGTTAACTTTTTTTTTTTCCTTCTCAAAAGAGTCAAGGTTTCACTCTATCTCCCAGGCTGGAGACTGGAGTGCAGGGACAAAATCATAGTTCACCATAGCCTTGAATTCCTGGGCACAAGGGATCCTCCTGCCTCAGCCTCCTGAGTTGCTGGAACTACAGGTGTGAGCCACCATGCACGGCCCATTTAACTTTTTAATAAGGATTATTCTGAATTCTTTTTTTTTTTTTTTTACAACATTTTATGGATTCCATTTTCTTTGAGATTCATTATTGGAGCTTTATTCGTTTCTTTTGGAGGTGTCATGATTTCCTGAGTCTTTGTAATCCCGTATCCTTGTATTGGTGTTTGCACATTTGTGGAGACAACCACTTTTTCCAGCTTTTACAGGTGTTCATTGGCAGGGATAGAACTTTACTATTTATTCTAGCCTATACTTCTGGAGGGGCCAGCTAGTAATAACCCTTAGCAGATACAACTTGCTTTTCAGTTCTCTAGAAAGCTGGCCTGCTACCTTTGCTCTGAATTTTTTTGGGGGTAGCTACATAGGTTCTCTTATCTGACAGGACCACTGTCTGAGCTCTGCAATTAGTCTGAGCTGCTGAATGGGCACAGAAATTTCCTCTGATCAGCCTTGGCCACAGGGTGTATTCCTTTATTTGAGTTCAGCAGTTGGACAGGGTTGCAGGAGGGTCCTTGAGGTTAAGTGGATTGGAATGGATGGACCAATTTTTATGCTCAATAGAAATGCTTATTAGAAATGCTCAGTGGGGTAGGAAAGTAGGCTTTGAGGCTAGGGACCACTGTGGTTAAACTCCCTCCTGTGTCAGAACAAGTGCCTGCTTGTTTTCAAAATCTGCTGAGGATCTGTTGTGGGGTGGAGGCTGGCAAGCTTGTCCCAGTTGCTCAGACTGGCTAGTCTTCTAGTAGTTCTCTGTGTAGGCAGGATTACTCCTGGACTGCAGCAGAGAGAGGCTGTAGCTAAGCAGAGGCCCTTCAGGATCTGCTGTGGATCGGAGGCTAACAAGTCTGTCCCAGTGCACAGATCATGAATCTCCTAGCAGATCTTTGTACTTTTAGGATAGTTCTCAAATTGCAGTGAGAGGGGCTAGAGCTAAACTGGACCTGTTCACAATCTGCTGTGGGACAGGGGCTGGTAAGCCTGTTCTGGTATTACTAAGATGGATGCTTCTTTCAGCAGTTCCCTGTCCAGGCAAGATAGTCCCCAGCAAGAGGATTGGAGCTGAGACTAAGCTGTTCCAGGATCTGCTGTGGGATACAGGCAGACACACCTGTCCCAGTGGCTAAGACTTACACAAATCCCAGAAGTTCTTTGCATAGGTGGGATAGTTTCCTCGCTGTGGCAGAGAGGGGTTGGAGCTGAGACAGCCCTGTCAGGATCTACTGTGGGATGGATGGAGGCTGGTAAGCCTGCCGTAGTGACTCAGATATGTGAGTCTCCCAGCAGTTCTCTACATGGGCAGGATACTTCCAGGGCTGTAGGAGAGAAGTGCTGTAGCCAAGAAAGGTCCCCCTTGGGGTCTGCTGTGGGATAGAGGGTAGCAATCCTGTCCCAGTGGCTCAGATGGGTAAGTGTTTCTCTGGGTTTTTGTGTGAGCAGTAATAAGCAGGGACCACAGATGGGGGGGCTGGAGCTGAATTATAGGGTAACTTTTGAGTCCACTGCCAAGACTGATGTTGGTGGGCTGACCAGCCTTTGTGGTGCACTTGGGTATGTAATTCCTCCAGGACCCCTTGGCAGATGGTTTTAGTTGCAAAAGCCAAAGCGGGGCTGAAGCCAAGCCATTTGGCGAACAGGATTGTTTCTGGGTTTGAACCCAGGAGCCCAATCTGTGTGTCTAGGTGCAAGTGTGTACCCTCAAAATGACCTTCCTAAGTCTTGGGCTCTGCTGGGGTTTTACAGCCTCCTACCTGAATCCCAGCACTCCTACAACAAGATTTTTGTTTGTGGATGGGTGCAGAATTCTTATTGTAGGTGTACACATATAATTTTGGAAACTTTATACTCAGTGTTTTGAAAAAAATATGAGCCAACATTTAAAAGCCAGTTGACTTCTACATAAAAATAGGAATTTGTCAGTTTCTTGAATAATCTGAATGACAGAACACTAAGGACCGGTACTTACCATTGATAACAACCTGCTTTGCAGTGAGTAATGGCTACCATCTTTATATGGTACTTGTAGTTTCTAGTGTCCCACAGTCCCACTCATCATACAATGGATGCATATGTCCTCACTCCTGATCTGCATGGCTTCTGGAAGTATTAGAACTTGTACCCTAACAAGAGAGAATAGAGCTTGACTTAAATTTTAGGTATAAATTTCAGTCTACTTTGAGAATGTATAACCCAAGGAAACTCAGAATAGAGTCTTTCTTATACTTTGGACCTTCTTCTTGCTGGAGTTGTACAAAATGTATTCAGAGATGTGGTCAAAATGACTTAGACTGAGAAATTGAAGCGTGGGAAATAAATATGTAGTTACTCATCCAAGTAGGAATGTAAGTCCTTATGTGCTATTTATAACTGTTACTATCATTTGAACTGTATGAAATTGTCATTTTTATAGGTTAAAAATTGTGAAATGTTGGTAATTTTATATAGTTCCTAGTTTTATATTGCTGAATTTGAGGATATGTTATAGGTTTTGTTTTGTTTTTTCCTCAGACTAAGTTCCTCAATCCTATCACTTGTTCTCTTGTTTGTCATTAAGAAATAGGCAGATAAATGGGTACAGTTTTAAGTAAATGATGGGTTTGTGAGTGGGGGGAAAAGTACATTGTTTATAAGTCTTATTCCTTTTTCATACAAGTGCTTTTAGTTACATTTCAGTTCCAAAAAACACTTTTTTTTTTTTTTAAAGTAGAAGACTGTATATAAGCTTAATTGGTGATGTTTCATAGGAACACCCTCACTCTTTTGGAATTGAAATATGAGAGGTGTCAAAAATTTTGAGGCTTAAGAAATCATAATTACTAACTTCTTGTTGAAAAAAGACTGCTGCTTAGTTAATGCTGTTTCAGGTACTATCTTATCTCTTCAGTTCTGTTAAGTGTCATTCTCACATGAAACTGCAATTAGAACTAAAGTGTTCTTGTGACAGTCTAGAAAGTTTCCAAAATGATAAGTGTACTCTCATCCTTTCTGCCAAGTTTATTTGTAATCAAAAGTGGCCATTAATAATATGAAGGAAATTATAGTCTTGGAACTTAGGGTCCAATTTTAAGGGCACCTTGGAGCTAGGTATTAAATAGTATGTGGGAAATTTGTTCATGCATTAGGTCATTTTATTGCTTTTTAATACCCACTTTATAGGGTTAGAGTAGGAAAGGAGAGGAAGTGAAATTTATATTTAGCACTGAAACTAATGATTATTAATGGTGTTTGTAAAAGATAAGCAGAGGAAATGAGAAGTAATATGATATTTGGAATGGCAGCAACTGGCATTCCACAGTCATGAGAGGTAATTAAGGAAGGACTGTGACCTCAACCAAGAGGCCTTATTTTTTAGACTTATTTTATAGTACTAACGCTGTATTCCTAAAGCATCAGATTAATTTAATGTCTCCCTTGTACATCAGCTGTATATTACAAGTTTTTGAATAAGATTATGTTAGCAGTTGTAACTGTATTTTACTACCTTATGGTGACCAAACATCGTGGTTTGCCTGGAATTGAGAGATTTTCTAGGTGTTGGGACTTTGTTTGAAAATTAGGAAAATATCAGGATATGTGGTTACCTTACTTTCAAAATTATTAACATGGAGTTAATTCTCACATGATTAGAAGGGTATTTAGTAATCCTGTGAATTCTTTACACTTAATGTTTAGAAAAAAGTCTAACTTGAAAATATTATTTTAGGAAAGCACTTTTTATATAGAAGTGTTGCTGAATATTTTTGTTTTAATTGCTTTGGAAATTTAAAGGCAAATTGACGTTGTGGTAATTTTTTCAAAAAAAAAAAAATCTTAATTTACCCTTTGGTAGCACTAACCAGCAAGTTGGCAGGCTGTTAATAATGAAAATGCTAGCAATAAATTATTCAGTAAAAAAAACTTTAATGTGGGGAGTGGGAATTCTGATAAAAAGGTAAAATGCAAATAGTAGGTGCTTTTAAAACATACTAAACAAGAAATAATCCTTTTGTTTGCACTTAGTTTTAATTGTGTGATTGTCTCAGAAGTGAATAACCTAGTAGTAGTTGCATAAACCTTTCTTTCCTTTTTTCTAGCAATTATATATGTTCCTGTCTTTGAATTTTTATAATGTGATAAGACTTTAAAACAATCTGTGACCACACTTTTGTTTGCAATTTAAATTTTCTCTTTTAAGAATAAAAATAATAAGGTCAAACAAAATAATGTAACCAAGAATCTAATTACAGACTATTAACAGCATATGCTGTGTGCTAATCTTTATTCTGAACTCACTTTAGGTATCAGCCTACTTTTCTCAACAAGGGGGCACTTAAGTTAATTGCTTCATTAGAAACATGCATTTAGCACTTTCTGATCTGTAAGTGCAACTCTTTGGCAGAGCTGCAGAAGTTTGAACACCTGCAGCCCAAGCAGCTTAAAAAGAAGTCATAATTTACTATAAAGGAAAATAAAAGAAGCTTAAGTTCAAAATGGTGTTATCAATGATATAGTGTTGTAACTAACTTGAGCTGACCTAAGAGAGAGAGTTGGCTTCTGCACTGCTCCTTATCAGCATCCAAAAGGGCATACAAAATTCTTTGTAAACTAATTTAAAAAGTGTCTTGTTTATTCAGAAGCAACTGTGAATGGTATTTGTTCAGACCTTAGATCACATCAACTGCATACCAGCCAACAACTTATTTCTCTTCTAAGAGAGAGGCCAAGTATCAAAGACACAAAGTACTAAAGATAAGCTTCTCAATTCTCAACTGTTCTGAACTCTCAATAAAGCTACTGATGTACAAATTGGGGTGGGACCCAACTGTTTCCACCTGCAGGCTTGTCTTAGATCCTTGGCTCTGCCTGGGAGAGGTGCTGATACTAATGTGACCTTTAGTGCCCTTAGAAAACAAAACACAGGCTTTCTTATAGCCCTAATCAATCAGTCCCTCTGAAGAGTATTCCACCCCCTTTCTTCAAGTAGTCCTGGGGCAAAAAACTATGGCTCACTATTCCCGTTTACAGGGCTGGTGAAAGCAAAGAGATCGTTCATTTCCTCTTATTGAATCTTAAAAGACATTCCAACTCATCTTTTTTTCTGTTTCCATGGGTGATTCTTATTAGATGTTTTGTACTTGATATTTTGTAAGAGGGTGATCTCAGTAAGTAAAAGAAGGAAGTGCTTTCAAACCTCATTCAAATAGTATGGTATTAGGAAATTAAGACTTATTTGATATAAAGAACATTTCTGAGATGGCTGAGGCACAGGATACTTTTAGGATACTGTGTTGTCACTTATGGGTTATTAATATGTTAATTGCTTAAATATGGTTCACAGGTAGTCTCCAAAGTTTCAAATCTGAGTTTACTAAATAATAGAATCTTTAAAATAAAATCATATCATTTTTGTTATGAATACCTAGAATTAGAAAATTGGAAAATATTTGAAACATGAATAATTCAAAGATGTTCTTAAAATTGATCCCCAGATGTCTTTTTAACATCATTGAGATTAAAGCCCTTTATATTATTGTGAAAGTAGGAGTTACTGACAGGTATCTGGAATATTGAATTTTAAACTAAATTATAATTAGAAATTTGTCACTTGGTTCAAATATGGTTTTAAAAAAAGCAATGAAACTAATTGCTATTTCACAGTAATTGTAAGTGCTGTATTTTCCTTTCAAAAAATTATATTAATAGTAACAATAACCATGGTTCTTAAGGTAAGTTTAAGAAAAAATGATCTGCATAAGTATGTGTGCATCTATGTATGTTTGTATGGAAATACTATACAGGCAAAAAATGCTATGCCATTAGTAGTTTCTATACCATCCTATGTACCCCACCCCCAAAATTGTGGGTTTTGGGCCAATTAGAATTATGTAAGCCTTGAACTATATGTGTTTTTCAATGATTGGCATAGAAAAACAGTAACACTGATTTTCCAGTAATTTTCAAATTTAAGGATTACAGAGCATGTGAATAATTTACTGCATGTTAAGTGTATTGACTAATTGATCTAAAATAAAATATCCACAAATGGATAAAGCATTTCAGAATTAAGTACATCTAGGCAAAGGACCTCTTTGTAGGAAAAAATTTTGACTAAATGGAATATTTAAAAATAATAATTTTTTTCAATGATTATGATGTCAAACCTACAAACTTAAATATACCTAAAATTTTTACATGCCTAATTGATGGGGCTACAAGGATTACTTTATAATGGTTTTTAAAAGGATCATCTAGTAAGAGATTCTTGCTATGTGATTAAATAATAGTTGTAATATTTTCATGTTGGAAGTTTGTGCTTTGTTCCTGATCCTGACTTTTTATAATGTTTTCTTTTTGCATTTTTATAATTTTTATGTTATTTCTCTAGTTTTGCTTATTAGCTTCTACAGTATAAGCATCTTTTAATGAAACTCACAAAATCAATTTTACAGTATCAGGTGTTACAGTATTAGAACAAATATAGGTATTTGCTTGAACTAAGGAGTATGTGTCATTTTACAGTCTGATAAATTTGAAGTCAATCTGGGCAAGATTCTAGAGTGATTTACCAGAAGAATTGCTTTTGGATTAAAAGAAAAAGAACCTATCATTGCTATAAATAAGAGTAGGATCACTAATTAACAGTTTTAATTTCTTTTTTTGTTGTTGTTCTTTTAGATAGCATTGATAGACTGGTAGAGTAGATAGATTTTGCCAAGGATTCTCCTTATATTCTTGTGACTTAGAAATATAAGTGGTGTTCCCACGTAGTGTTGATGATTGATGTCTTCTCGAGGGTGTTTCTAATGGCAGACTATACAGGTCTATGCCTGAGCTTGTCCTGCTCAACACTTTATGTGCATGACTTGAATACTTAGAAGAAGAGGTTTATCAGATTTCTAGATGACAAAGTCAGAGAGATAGTAAACGTGTTGGGTCACAGGAACAGAATCACTATTCAATAACAATGTAACCTTAACAAGCCAATGTAAAACATAAAATTGAACCCCAGCAAACACATCAGACAACATCAACAAAAATTACAAAGGATAGAGTAAAAATGAGTTAGTAATAACATATGTAGAAAAACAACTAAACAAGGTTTAGTTTATATTAAACTCAAATAGGAGTTTTTAGAATGATGTAGCTGCCAAAAACACAACAAAATACCCTCAACACAACCCCATCACTCTCACTATCATTAAAAACAGTAATTAAAACCGAATATGATATTTCTTTGAAATTATAGAAGTGCAGTATTTAGGATGAAGTAATAATCTTTGTCTATTTTTTAATTGTTTATAGAACAACTACAGTACCAGTTGGGACTCAGTGAACTATGCTTTGAGTGGCAGAGATTAACTGTGGTACATTTTGTGGAGATTAATCAAACTAGTGAGGGTATCAGAAATCATCTTATAAGAACGGTTTTCACTGCAAGCATATAGTCTTGAGAAGAGGCCTGTTGTGTGTAAGACGATTTAGACTTAATCTGTATGGCCCCTACTGGTATTACTAGGAAAAATGGGTAGAATTCATGGGTGACAGATTTGAAATAATTTTAAATGAATCCAAGGATGAGTATTTGTGGAAAGACTTCTTTGGGACAGGCGTAGACTTTTCAAATCCTGGGCAAACATATCCAGAAGTCAGCAGTAGGGTATAGGAGATCAGAGTTGGAAACTTTTTCTTGTAACTTGATCCAGGATCAGAACTGGTTATTTTGTTTCCCACATGTCTCATATGATTGCAGAATATAAGCTTGGTTAACTATCATTTGATGGGAAACTGGAAATAAGTCTTAGTTTTGTTTTAGAGTAGTCTTAAAACAACAGCTCCTTATCTGTCAATGCCTGTCACACGGCAGAAGCTCCCTAAGCATACCTCTTTCATGGTCTAACCCTGTTTCTTTATCTGGTAACTTTAGAAGTCTGGTTTTTCTTAACTTCAGATCTACTAGACTTCCACATTCCTACTGACAAGCAAAGTGCTGTGGTAAGAAGAGCAGGTGGTGGATTTGAGTTGTTGCCACTCAAATCACCACTTAGTGTGTGATCTTGGATATTAAACTTTGCCTCTGTTTTTTGATTCATACAATGAGGATCCTGTTAGTTGCTATAGTCATAGGGTTCCAGTAAAGATAAAGCTGATACATATATGTCAACATACTTCCCTTAATTATAGTACTTAATGGATTATTATTTAGTCACTAAGAATGCTAGGCGTAAAACTCTGTGCCACCATGAAAAAAGCTGTTTATAAGATTTATTTAAACATGGGTGTCTGTAGATAAAGACAGAGGGAAATGTTTAGATAATCATTGTTTTGGGAAGGGCGAGGTTAGGTTTTTAGAATTTTTATATTATGTGGATTTCTGTTTGTTCAAGTAATGAAGTTCTTGTGCAGTTGCAAAGTACTTAACAAATGAATGATGATGATCTTAGATCTGAATCCCTTCTAACTCTAACTTCCAGTATTACATTGTGTACTCCTAATTCTTCTTTTTTTCTTTATTGTATGAAGTAAAAACTTGGGTAACATGAAAACCATGGAAAATGTTTGGAAGAATGTGCAGTCATCAGAGTTCTCATACACCAGTTGTAAACTGGTACAACGCTTTTAGAGAAGTATTTGCTGTGTAGTACCAAAACTGAATATATCCATATCCTCTGATCCAACAATTTTACTCTTAGGTATATACTCAACAGAAATGCATATATATTTGCTAGAGTGTTTCTGGCAGCACTATTTGTAATAGTCAAAACCTAGAAAGTACCCAGATGCCTACCACTAGTAGAATGAATAAATAACTTGTCTTGTACTCATTTAATACACTACTATACTGCCCTGAAAATCATCTATCACTATAACACATGGTGCAGATGAATCTTTCAAACATAATGTTGAGCAAAAGAAGCCAGGCACAAAATAGAACATGCTGTATGATTATATTTACATAAAGTACAGAAATATTCAAAGCCCTCATCTCTGTTAGAAGATAGGATAGTGGTTATTTGGAGAGGCCAGTGACTAGAGAGGAGGGAGTGTGAAAATGAATTTTGGGGTAGTGACATTCTGCTTCTTGATCTAGGTTCTACTTACATGGATTTGTTCAATTGTAAAATTCATTGAGTTGTACTTTTGTACTTTTCGTATATGTGCTTTTCTGTCTATATATAATACTTAAATACAAAACTTAAAAAATGCAAAAATATTTATTGGCCTCAGGCTGTGATAATCTGATGCAACTCATCTCTATTACAGAGTGCCCCTGTCTCAGTGGATAGGGTGTTTCAGTCACTGAGCCTGGGCGTCTCTGTCTTAGACAAGGCATGACTGGATACTGCCAGCTGTTGGGTTCTGAGATTCCCCCCCCCCACCATTGAATTATGCTTACTCAACTTTTTCATTCCACACGGTGTCTCCAGACAGAGACTAAGATACTTGGTCAATTTTATCCTTTCTAATTACTGCAATATTTCAGTGGTGAGATCACTTCCAGGTCATTCTCACAAGTACTTGCAACCATTTCTTTTGTGGTAGAGAAACAGCCTGTTGAATCTGGGGAAAAGAAATGGTAAAATTTACTCTGCATATTGTTGAGATGATAACTTCCTTTTTTTTTTTTAGTAGAGACGGGGTTTCACCATGTTGGCCAGACTGGTCTTGAACTCCTGACCTCAGGCAATCTGCCCACCTTGGCCTCCCAAAGTGCTGGGATTACAGGTGTGAGCCACCGTGCCCAGCGGAGATGATAATTTTTATCTTCATTACTTGGAGAAATCACTTTCCATTTATGGGACTCTGTTTTTCTCCTCTGTAAAAATTGTGAATTAATATTGAAGAAAACTATGAATTTACTGAATGAATATATTATTTACTGAATTTAATGGTTGAATCTAATGGTTGAACCTATTATACAATTTTTTTGTTCTGCTTATTTTCTTATTTCCTTGGTGTTTATGTAGCTGAGAGGCCAGTACAGAAAAACATCATTATTTGAGTTACAGTTTCTTTTAAAAATATTAATTGTATTCTCCTGTTACAGGTATTAAGAAATGGAGAGAAAAATAAGCAGAATCCATCTTACTTCTGAACCCAATATTGCTCATTTTCTACAAGTATCTTGGGAGAAAACACTGGAATCTGGTTTTGTTATTACACTTACTGATGGTCATTCAGCATGGACTGGGACAGGTAATATTAAAAACAAAGTTTTTAAAAGTAAAATTTGAGTGTGCTATTCTTCAGTCCTCAGGGATACTTCTCCAATAGATATTGGGTAAGATACGAATTTTACTTGCTATTGCTGTCAAATTTATATACAGGTTTGTAATATTTAATGCCACTTTCTATAATTGATAGTAATAGAAAAACAAGAATGTGTCCTAGAAAATTCTGGTTACCATTTGAATCTTAGTAACTTGGATTTGTTCAGAGTTTTCAAATGATCTCTTTATAGAAAATATAAATAGTATTTTCTAAATCTATCTTTTCTTAGGACCCCAGGGAAGAAGTCTGGGGCAGAGGAAGGAGATTGGTTAGGTAAATGGGTTTGTGTTGCCCTGGGGCAATGGAGTAGTGGTAGGTTATTTATTTATTTATTTTCCCCAATGAACATTTATTACATTTGTAACAACACAGGACCAGAGCCTAAAAATTTGTAATGCAAGGTTCACACCCATATTTAGGATCTTGGCTGTGCTTTTAGGAAATACATTTTTTATTTTTTAACTCTTTGTTGATAGTATTTTAAAAATGCTAATGACCATCAAATCATGTATGGAACATGATGGATATAAAGTAAAAGTATTTAGAATTATATTTTCCTTATATAGGAAGTTTTAATACTCTTCTAAAGTATCTTATTGAAAGATTTAAAGAACTATTTTTATAATCATGCAAATGTCTTTTCTAGAGTTATGTTGTGAATAATGTTTTCTGTACGATAATTTTTTCATGTTAATTTGTATACTATTTATATCTTCTATTAACTTTAGAAATATTTCTCTAGAATTTGTTACCATGATTATTATATATCGTCTTTAAAATTACATTGTAAAATTTTGTTTCTTTCTTGAGCATTATGAATTCTGTTATACAACACAGTCAAATTGAATTTATACTTACAGAGTTTCAAAAAAATTGTCTTTTTTGACACAGAACAAGTAATGTTGATGTAGGGATTCCTGTAAAATACAGAATTTTCAGGGATAATATTTGCAGTACTTATGATATCTATTTAAGCTACACATTTCTCTGTAAGAGAAATCAGAAATCAGGTTGGTAGTTGCAGTTCAAGAGTAGAAGATTGGTCAGCTTAATTTTATGTATGCCAATTCAGAAGACAATATTTCTTGTTTTAGGGTGAAGGGTATATAAGGCTAAAGACCAGGGCAATAGATTAATGCTGGTCATCTGGGTGAGAAGAGCAGTTCTAACAACACAGCTTGGAAGCAAGTCCTAGGGGAAGTGGTTGCTTGTATGTAAGGAATACTGTATTTATAACTTTAGATATTTCTAATTGGCAAATGGCATATTCCATATATTAAGTTATTGTCAGACAGATCACCTTATGGTGTTTCAGGAACCTTAATTATCAAAAGAAGAGACTGAATTCTAATCTAGTCCATAAGCCTCATTCACCGAGACAAAAATCAATGATAATATGTTATTTGAAATTTTTTATCACTAAGTATTAGGGGGAAAAAGAGCACTTCATTAACTCTTTATCTCTTAATTTAACCAGAAATGTAAGTTGATCTTAAATTTATGGAACATTTCATTTATATCATACAAATTGTGCTGGCATCATTCTTAATGATATTAACATGAATTATCGTTTCACTAGACAGTACAGATCTATATTGAGCGTAAGAGACACATTTGGTTTGTCAACACTCTACGCAATTATCTAGACCAGTACCTACGAAATACGTTCTCAATGAATACTTTTTTGATTGAAAGAATGAAAGGATGTCTCAACTATATAAAACTGGTCTGAGAAAAAAGAAAATAAATTGTTCATTTTAGAGTTAGCATGTTTTTGAATGAAAACTCCAGTTTTATATTTACTTATTGTTGACATTTATCATAACTGCAGTATATTCTACCATTTATTTTTTAGCTAATGGAATTTAGAGTGACAAACTGTGATATCAAACTTATGTATTCTTTGGTAGATTGTTAACATTTTGGCTTCCTGTACCAAACACGCTTGAAAACAGAAAATTTTATAGTGTACTATGTGGTCATTTTATTTTCAAAAATATCTAATAATGTTTAAATCTCTCATGTGTTTTATGCCTTCATTCATTTCTATTTTCTTGTTTACATATCAGGGACAAAATAGGAAATCAAATAATATAACAGCATGCCCATGTTTAGTTAAGGCTTATTCTGTAAATGTGATCTGGTACTTTACATGTAGACAATAAAATCACTGAGGACATTGAAACAATTAAATAATTGAAACATGGAAATGGATTTCCTTCCTATACCTCATCCTGTTTTTTTGGTTCAACATTTTGATTGCTGCAACCTTCAATTTGGACAACTTTTTTCTCTTTTCATTTGAGTGAAATTAAAAGGATGTAAGTTTCCTTTTAATCTCCCCCACACTAAACTCACTGATTTCCATTAGCAATGTTTTATCTAATGAATGTTTTTAAGGTCCAATTATCTAATTATCATGTGGTCTATCATCACATCAATATTACAGGGGGTTATATCACAGGGTTAAGTCACAAAGTGGGTGAATGATCGATGACTGTGACTTTTATAAGAATTCTTATTGGCAGTGGGAAACTTGTATCACCCATCTCTGGAGTAGTTTCAAGTTTATTAAAGAGTAAATTAAACTTTACTAATTGTTTTATTATCCACTAACTAGATCCACTTATAATTATCTTAAGCATTAATATTTTTTGACCTATATGGAAATAATGACAGAACTCAGTGGAAAGAGTACTTTAATAAATCAAGCAATGAAATGGGTTTATGATGCAATACCAACTGGAATCCTAATGGTATGGTAAGACTGTATGTCTTCTGAGCTCCAGTACAAGCTTAGGATGTGTGCAGGCTTTTGGTTAGTTATATGTAGGTATCTGAAGGAAAAAAAATCTTCTTTCCTCACTTACATCTTCATCTAACTATAAACACTGCAAAAGTGATGCTTTTCAGTGTCAAAGTGAGTCTCAGTCTGACTCCTACTAGTCTGAGAATGGTTCCTTGTTTTTTGGTCATGTTGCCCTGCTCATGTTTTATGCCTTATTATGTGGTTCAGATGCATTCTTGCTGAATTTTATTATTTCCATTGCTTTTATTCTTAGTCACTGAAGTTTCAGAGCATCGAGTGCTTACAGCTGTAGTTTTTCCAGATGTTCTTGGCACAGAATTCAAAACTGGTGACCAGGTTGGTTTTTCAGGATTAAAGCCCTAGGTAGGCAGTCAGATTTCCACATTTACTTTTATAGGAAATTTTCAAGTACATTTTTGAACAAATACCTGTTTTATATAATTTCCTTTCATATGTTTTTTCTCCTTCAAAAATTAAATATTCCATAATCAGCACAGTATTCATTGGGAGAGGAAAACAAGAGGATATCTACGATGATAACTGACAAGATATCTAAAATGTTATCTAAGATATTAGCACTTGAATTTGAGCTCCATAGGCTAGCATTTTAGGAATGAATGAATGAATGATTACATATTTTCAGACTGGTATCTTTTCATTTAAATGAAATTTAGAATACTTTTAACTAGATGCTTTTTAAATAGTTCTCTATTTTCTTTTGTGTTTTCTTCAAGTTTTTCTATGACTGCATTAAAGATGGCATCTGCAAATTTATTTCCTATTTCTCTGTGAAATAACTGTTCTTCCTAGGTATTGGTGAGTTAAAGTTAGGTACTTTTTAACATAATGCAAACATAAAATAGGAAATTATTCCTTAAATAGGAAGCATTTATCTTCTTACTTTTGTTTTTTTAGAAGAGCTACTAGGGCTTTTGAAATAGGTTTGATAGTGATGATCATATTAAATGTGTCCGCTTCCAATAGAGAAAATGTGAAAGTGTTTTAGAAGCTGTTAATATATGAATATAAGCTATTTTTAGTCTTACCTCATTTCAAACGTTGTGTGAAGTATGAGAATCATATTTTATTACCAAAACTTGTTATCAAAAATTGATCATATAAAATATGTTGGTACCTTTCAAGACTCCCTTTTTCATTGACTGTCATGGGTCTTCCAGACACTTGATAGCATAGAGACCAAAGGTATGAAAGTATGTCTTCCATTTTAGGGATTCTTTAATCATGATTTCCTTATATTCTGTAATATTTTATACTAATGTTGTTTTTCAAAATTATGGATGGAAATAATTTATCCAATGTTTCATATCTCTGCTTCACCTCAAAATAAAACATCCAGAGAAACATGAGTTAATCCCAGCTTCACCAGTTACCTACTACATCACCCTAAACTATTACTTGATCTCTGTGAGCCTCAGTTTTCTCTTTTGCAAAATGAAAATAATATCTGTTTTTCAGTTTTATAAGGAATTAAAATAGATAAGTGTAATGCATAAGTATGAAATTATACAACCATATGGGACTTTTATTATTACTGTGATAGCCTAAATTAACACAGGAAACCATCCAACCACACACACATTCCAACAAATACGAGATTAAATCTTGTAATTTTAAAAACAAACAAATATGCAGACCCATTGCCACTTTTGAGTGTAAGAAAGGGAAAACCTCAGATGCCATGTTTGAAGAGGTATTTCAAAACCAAAGTAATTGATGGGAATTAAAGCTTACCTGTACATTCATGGAATATCTGAACTAGATACATGTCTAGATGACAGTGAGTATAATGTTTGAGTGAAGTGGAATGTTGAGGCTTCAGACCTCTTATGGAATTGGAGTTGAGCTCTCAGTATAAAGAAAGGCACCTGGAAAAATATACTGTTAATAAAATAATCTTATAAAAAAACTACTACTCTCTGTCCTGAGGATGCAGCATAAAAATAGAACAATCCCTGGGAGGCCGAGAAGGGTGGATCACGAGGTCAGGAGATCGAGACCATCCTGGCTAACACGGTGAAACCCCGTCTCTACTAAAAAATACAAAAAACTAGCCGGGCGAGGTGGCAGATGCCTGTAGTCCCAGCTACTCAGGAGGCTGAGGCAGGAGAATGGCGTAAACCCGGGAGGCGGAGCTTGCAGTGAGCTGAGATCCGGCCACTGCACTCCAGCCTGGGCGACAGAGCGAGACTCCGTCTCAAAAAAAA
>NC_037673.1:78530872-78573998 GCF_003255815.1 Theropithecus gelada
AAAAAAAAAAAAAAAAAAATAGAACAATCCCTAAGGACTATGAGTGAATAAAAGTCTCTAGAAAAATCAGAACTCTAAACCTGTGTTATGTGTGTATGCAAGGTTTAAAATGGAACACTTTGCCTCAAGTGTAAAAATCAAGGTGAGAAATTAACTTTCAAAACTAGTCTCGAACTGATGAAACTTGTAATGACCCCCAGAAAGGCAAACCAGCAACCTTCATTTAAGAACACTTCTTCCCAGAACACTTGCCACTTTGGCTAGAGGCGAGCCGCACTCAAACGTTACAAAGCATGAAAGGAAAACAAGTAAAACAAGAATTTTTCCACAGATAGAAGAAACATAGTTTATACTCCAGGAGCCACACATAAATACAGAAATGAAAGAGATCTTAAAATACGTTTATTTAAATATTTAAAAGAAGGGTAGGGTAGAACAGGATATAATGGCAAAGGAACAAAGATAATACCTAGAACTGAAAATATGATTACTGAAACAAAAATCTCAATGATAGATAAAATATCAGCTTTAAAAATACCTAGATAAGAGAATTGGAAGCCAGATCTCTAGTATAGTATGTGTTGCAGAGGAGATGCTCAGTACATTTTAGTTTCCTTCCCATTCTTTCCTTATTTTCCTTTCATCCATATTTTCTGTTGTTGGCACATGATATGAGAATAATGAGCTCCACTTTTGCTTTTGTTTTACTCTGCTCATATGAGTGAGAAATACACTGTAGACTATTGAATCTTTGATGCAAGGAAGGAAGATGTTATAAAATATTGAGCTTATTATTCATTATAGGAAATTATCTGGCTTTGACCTAAGAGCAGGTACACAAAGTGGAATTTTCTGTAATAACTTACAATGTGTTTCATCTGAGGACAGAGAAAGAATGTCAAGGGTTTAATGTATTTCACATGAGTTGTGAGTCTAAATTAATGCATTTCTTAAAAATTGCTAGTTCAATAAAAAGGAATAACTTGATTTAAAAATGTGTAGTATAAGGATTGATTTTACTTGTTTAAATTTCTGTTACACGTGATAAATTAGTACTAACAGATAAACTAATATTTTCTCATGTGTAGTCGTTTACTTTTCATTTTAAAACTTTTGTTAATATTTCCCATAGTTTCTGAATCAGAGATTTCCCAAGAAGCTGATGACATGGCAATGGAAAAAGGGAAATATGTTGATGAACTGAGAAAAGCATTGGTGTCAGGAGCAGGACCAGCTGATGTATACACATTTAATTTTTCTAAAGAGTCTTGTTATTTCTTCTTTGAGAAAAACCTGAAAGATGTTTCAGTAAGTAAAACTTTCCAAAATGTTACATAGTAAAATGTCAGAGCACTTATTGAGGGATTATATTTAAATTTAAGTAACTACTATATTATTCCCAGAACACCTCAGAAGCAAAAGCTTGAAAAGTACTTAGTTTCCGAATTGGAAGAGACTTCAAAGCTAAAGTCATTAAATATATTAATGAATCACGAAAAATAATTATTGGAAAATATATTTAGTTTTTAATGCTTGAAAAATTTTAAAGTATTACAGAGTTAATTATAATCTTGAAAAAGGTGGGATCAGAAGTTTTAGCCATTGTGACAGGTCTTATTGAAATAAGTTTTGTGAAATATTGATTTTAAGAAATAAAATAATATATCTTTGAATATCAAATAATTATGACTTATTTTCTACTTTATTAGAGTGTATTTGAAATTTAAAAATACATAGTCAGGATTAAGGATACTTTATTTATATTGTCAGATTTAAAAATATTAAAATAGAAATAATTTGCAGCCTAAGCTTTGCAGACAAGAGTGTCTGCTACTTATTCTGCTCAGTTCCTGCACCAATTCAGATCAAGGCAGGTGGTTTATTTATTAAAGTCTTGCACAAATTATTTGTATATTTTACCTAAGTTGAATAGATATTGAATTTGTTTTTTTAGCCGGTGGTTTTTAGTCATATGTGAGAGCTATCATTTCTGAAGGAGAGGGAAGGAAATGTTTGCTACATTAAGTTAACAAATAGCTATTGAGAATTTGTTTTAGAGCTCAACTTAGTTTAGAAAATTATTTTAAAACAACCTTTTAAATTCAGAATAATTAAAGAGATTTCTTTCATTAGAGAAACATTTGAAGAAACAAATGGAATCATTATAAATATATATTATCATGTAGGGAATAATACAGAGAAACTAGCCTTAGTAATTTATATTTAAAATAAACATTTTCTAATTAGCTGTCAAATTATGTAAGTTTCAATATGCTGTGTTTCTTAAAATGGTAATTTAAAATAGGTTCAGTAAGAAGGTTGAAACTAGCTACTACAATTTTGTTATTTATCGTAAGTGTTCTTTCCTATGGCCCAAGCTCAATCAGATGATATTATATATTACAGAAGTGCAGACTCTTCGAATATTTTGAAGCAAATCATTGCCAAATTGGGATCAATGCCATTTCCCATTCACTAAACATTTGCATGTAACAACTAGCATTATTTTGTGCAGCCATTTTCTAGTTTTTATCTGTTTCATACATATTGATACATAATTCCAAATTAGTGAGGTACATTTTGGAAGGCTGAAAGGCTTTTGATATTTTTGACATGGTAAAAGATGGGGCTTGGTACAGTTGGCATTTCTATTAATCTGTTCTCACACTGCTAATAAAGACATAACCGAGGCTGGGTAATTTATAAAGGAAAAAGATTTAATTGACTCACAGTTCCACATGGCTGGGGAGGCCTCACAATCATGGGGGAAAGCAAAAGAGGAGCAAAGTCATGTCTTACGTGGTGGCAGGCAAGAGAACATGTGCAGGGGAACTCCCCTTTATAAAATCATTAGATCTCATGAGACTTATTCACTATCATGAGAACAACACAGGAAAGACCCCCACTCAGGATTCATTTACCTCCCACTGGGTCCCTCTTATAACACTTGGGAATTATGAGAGCTACAATTCAAGATGAGATTTGGGTGGAGACAGCCAAATCATATCATTCCGCCCAGCGTCTCATGTCCTCACATTTCAAAACCAATCATTCCTTCCCAACAGTCCCCCAGAGTCTTAACTCATTTCATCATTAATTCAGAAGTCCACAGTCCAAAGTCTCATCTAAGACAAGGCAAGTTCCTTCTACCTATGAGCTTGTAAAATCATAAACAAGTCAGTTACTTCCCAGATACAATGAGGATACAGGCATTGGGTAAATATACCCATTTCAAGTGGGAGAAATTGGCCAAAACAAAGAGACTTACAGGCCCCATGCAAGTTCGAAATCCAATAGGGCAGTCATGAAACCTTAAAGTTCCAAAATGATCTCCTTTGACTCATATCTCACATTCAAGTGATGCTGATGCAAGAGGTGGACTCCCACAACCATGAGCTGTTCCACCCCTGTGGCTTTGCAGGGTACAGCTCCCCTCCTGGCTGCTTTCATGAGCTGGCATTGAATGTCTGTGGCTTTTCCAGGGGCACAGTGCAAGCTGTCAGTGGATCTACCATTCTGGGGTCTGCAGGAAAGTGGCCCTCATCTTACAGCTTCACTAGGCAGTGCCCCAGTGAGGTCTCTGTACAGGGGCTCCAACCCCACGTTTCCCTTCTGTACTGCCCTAGCAGAGGTTCTTCATGAGGGCCCTGCCCCTGCAGCAAACTTCTGCCTGGACATCCAGACATTTCTATACATCATCTGAAATCTAGGCAGAGGTTCCCAAACCTCAATTCTTGGCCTCTGTGCACTCGCAGGCTCAACACAACATGGAAGCTGCCAAGACTTGGGACTTGTACCTTCTGAAGCACGGCCTGAGCTGTACCTTTGCCCATTTTAGCCACTGCTGGAGTGACTGGGATGCAGGGAACCAAGTCCCTAGGCTGCACACTGCAGGGGGCGCCTGGACCTGGCTCAGGAAACCATATTTTCCACCTAGGCTTCTGGAGCCTATAATCGGGGGAGCTCCCGTGAACATCTCTGATATGCCTCGGAGACATTTCCCCCATTATTGTGGTGATTAATATTTGACTCCTTGTTACTTATGCAAATTTCTGCAGCAGGCTTGAATTTTTCCCCAGAATATGGGTTTTTCTTTTTTGTTGCGTTGTCAGGCTGCAAATTTTCCAGACGTTTATGCTCTGCTTCCTCTTGAATGCCTTGCTGCTTACAAATTTCTTCTGCTAGATACCCTAAATCATTTCTCTCAAGTTGAAAGTTCCACAGATCTCTGAGGAAGGGGCAAAATGCACCTAGTCTCTTTAAATAGCAAGAGTGACCTTTAGTTCCCAGCAAGTTCCTTACCTCCATCTGAGAGCATCTCAGCCTGGACTTGTTGTCTGTATCAGCATTTTGTTCCAAGCCATTCAACATTTCTGTAGGAAATTCCAAACTTTCCCACATTTTCCTGTCTTCTTTTGAGCCCTGCAAACTGTTCCATTCTCTGCCTGTTACCCAGTTCCAAAGTTGCTTTCACATTTTCGGGAACCTTTATAGCAGCACTCTAGTCTACTGGTACCAGTGTACTGTATTAGTCTGTTCTCACACTGCTAATAAAGACATACCCGAGGCTGGGCAATTTATAAAGGAAAGAAGTTTAAATGACTCACAGTTCCACGTGGCTGGAGAGGCCTCACAATCATGGCAGAAAGAGAAGGAGGAACAAAGTTACGTCTTACATGGTGGCAGGCAAGAGAGCATGTACAGGTGAACTCCCCTTTATAAAACCTTTAGATCTCATGAGACTTACTCACTTTCATGAGAACAGCATGGGAAAAACCCACCCCCATGATTTGATTACCTCCCACCATGTTTCTCTTACAACATGTGGGAATTATGGGAGCTACAATTCAAGATGAGATTTAGGCCCGGCGTGGTGGCTCATGCCTGTAATCCCAGCTCTTTGGGTGGCCAAGGTGGGTGGGTGACCTGAGGTTGGGAGTTCCAGACCAGCCTGACCAACATGCAGAAACCATGTCTCTACTAAAAATACAAAATTAGCCGGGCATGGTGGCACATGCCTGTAATTCCAGCTACTTGGGAGGCTGAGGCAGGAAAATGGCTTGAACCCAGAGGGTGGAGGTTACAGTGAGCTGAGATCACGCCATTGCACTCCAGCCTGGGCGACAAGTGCGAAACTCTGTCTCAAAACAAACAAACAAATAAGAAAACCAAAAAAACAAGATGAGATTTGGGTGGGGACACAGACAAACCATATCAGCCTAGATGGAGTACTTGCCATGGCTGGCAATACATCAGGTTTTACTCCTTCTATGAAGAAAGAGCTTTAAGTCCTCTTGATTCATGTCTTCTACAGTTGGTTTGGCATCTATCAGCATCAAAGACTCATAATAATCCTGAAAGATTTTTGCTTGCCACCCTGAAAGTAAACAACTTTATCAGAGCCAGCATCTTGAACTACAGGTACTACCTTTTCAAGAAGTGTTCACAAGAAATGGAAATAGCCTAAAAGATTACCAGCAATGCAAAAAGTGTGCTGGTTCCCTACAGAATGTCTTAAACCACTACATTGCAGTCTAAATAGCTGTCTCCTTATTTATTCATTTATTTATTTGTTTATGAGAAAGAAAAGGCTATTCTCAGAACAGTTTGATAAGGAGGAGTTTGTTCATGGCTTGACTTACTTGAGAGGTATTTTGGATATTTAAATGAGGTAAAACTTCCAGTGCTGTTGTCAGCCTTATGGATGGATGCAGCTGAGAGATCACAAATTCATTTGGCCAAAGTGTCATGGTAATCTTCAGTATTTAGGATATGCTTCTGCAAACTGATTTCAGAGTAACAATATCTCATAAATTCATCTGCTGGCAAAAAAAAAATTTGCAGACAATTGGAACGAAACATGGCAGACAGAATACTTTTTTGAAGCTAATTTTGCTTGGATGACCTAAAAATTGAGGAGTTTGTAATACTTTTCTTGATGACACAGACATCTGATTGTTGCCAAAAATGACCTCCTAAACTTAGAAGAAAGGAAAAGAATGAATATAAATTCAACTCAAAAAGTTGTGAGTTCTGTTGTTTCTTAATGTAAGGTTGCTCCCCTGTGACAAAGAGTTGCTCCCAGATGCATACCTCTGAGAGTCAGGATTTTAGACATTTATTGCCATCAGTTCAAGAAATTTTGTGTATCTAATTGTGTGTTCACTGTACAATTTGAACATTTTGGATATCTAACTTATATAAGAATTGTTTGAAATTTATATTTATAACAAATTTTCTTTTTTTTTCTTAAAAGGAAGTAACCACTATTTTAGTATTCAAAAATACCTGATATTTTGAAAATACTATCTTATGGTTTGTCTGAGTGAGAGAATTACAAATTTCTCTCTCTCTCTCTTTCTTTTTTGAGATGGAGCCTCGCTCTGTCATGCAGGCTGGAGTGCAATGGTGCAATCTCAGCTCACTGCAACCTCTGCCTCCCAGGTTCAAGTGATTCTCCTGCCTTAGCCTCCTGAGTAGCTGAGATTACAGGTGCATGTCACCATGCCTGGCTGATTTTTGTATTTTTAGTAGAAACGGGGTTGTGCCATGTGGGCCAGGTTGGTCTGACTTCAAGTGATCCGCCTGCCTCAGCCTCCCAAAGTTTTGGGATTATAGGCGTGAGCCACTGCACCCAGCCAGAATTACCAATTTCTAATGTAGTGAAATATTTTAAATTTTAAACTTTTTGTCAATATTTATACACATGTTTTAGGAGCAGTGGGTCCAAAATTTTCATGAGATTGCTTTTGCGCTTATCCTCCCTAAACTTCCCTTAGGCGTTAATTGGCTTTTCTTTATAGATAACATAGATCCTTTCATTTTAGCTTCATTCTCATTTGAATAAATGTCGGGTGAACAGCTACACACTAATTTCTTTTCTCCATAGAGTGCGAACCCATGTGACCCTTCCTGCCTAGTGCTCTTCATTTAACAGTAGATTGTTCTGGTTGAAAGCATACTGTAGTGCCAGCATTTGGAACTCCTCATCTCTTCAGCACAAGGACTGTCACTCACACAAGAGATCATTTGTATGATTTAGGTCACTGTTTTCCCTCTACCTTTAACAATTTATCCTGATTTTGCCATACAGACTTTGTCCTGCTAACAATGCATCTTAATGAATAATATATTCATCTTCCTTGTTTGCTTTCATATCTCACTCTGTTTCTTTAGAAAAAATTCATTTATGAGTCAAAGAAAAGTACTTAATTCTTTTTGATAAGAATAAACTTGGGCTAATCATTTAACCTTAACTTCCTCATGATTCTGTTTTTTCATCTGTAAAATTTTAAAGTGATTTCTTAGATTAATTCCAGCTCAGCAAACATGTTGTAGAGCTACATATATATGTATATGTATGTATGTATATATACATGTGTATATACATATATATGTATATGTGTGTATATATACATATCTATATATACATGGATGTATGTATATGTATGTATGTATATATAAACATTTTGGCTATAAGGATATGTCTTTCTTAAAAAAATTAATTTAATTTTATTTTAGGTTCTGGGATACATGTGCAGGATGTGTAGATTTGTTACATACGTAGGCATGTGCCATGGTGGTTTGCTGCACTTATCAACCCATCACCTGGGTAGTAAGCCCAGCATGCATTAACTATTTTTCCTGGTGCTCTCCCCTTGCCTGGACCCCCTGACCAGTCCCAGTATGCATTGTTCCCCTCCCTGTGTTCATGTGTTTTCGTTGTTCCCCAGTGAAGGAAGCCATGAGGTTTGAAGAAAAATTAAACATGATTTAGTACATATATATATCTGTATGTGTATACATCTCCACACACACACACACACACACACACGTATATAGTGAATATCTAAAACACTAGAATTTGCTACAAGTCTCTAGTAGAATTAATGCAAAGTCTACTTCTATTTCTTTACCCTCATTTCCCCTAGTACTTAAATAGCATAGAGGTTTATTTTTCAGTGATATAAAAATCCAAATAGGCAGTCCTGAGTTAATATGATGGTTTTATGATTTTGGAGACACAGGCTTCTTTGTTGCCTTGGCTTTTTTTTTTTTTTTTTAATAGTGACAGGGTCACACTTTTTTGCCTAGTCTGGAGTACAGTGATGTGATCATAGCTCACTGTAACCTCTGATACTTAGGCTCACAAGAACCTCCTACCTTAGTCTCCCAAAGCACTGAGATTACAGGCATGAGTCAGTGTGCCCAACAGTCTACTTTGTAATTTTTAACAGATAGTTTTTATTTCATAGTCTAAGATAACTTGTCTAGTTTTACTATTATGCTCACTTTTGAGGCAGCAGGACCCAGTTAAAGAGACAGGAAATAATATGTGCTTTTTTCTTTAAGATAATCACTCCCAAATTTGATACATTCCTTTTGCTTACGTCCCATTGGCCAGAATGTAGTCACATAGCTTCACCTAGCTGCAAGGGAATCTGTGAAATGTAATCTTCAGCTGCGTCCTGTGCACAGAAGTTTTAATTACTGTGTAAAAACTGAAAGATAGATATTGAGGGTCAAGTAGCAATCTATGCGTTTAACATTCAGGGAAGATTGAAACATCATTCAGAAGGCTTTGTTGTTTTTGTTGCAAGGATATTTGTTTAGTATTTCATTACAAATAAGGGTTTCAGTCATCTCAATTTAAGAAATGTTACAACATAAGGTATATCCTGCTCTATCTTACTATATTTTATAAGTTTTATTTATTTTTTAGTGGAAAATCCATTCTAAGTTTCAGACAGCCTTCCCACATTATTTAACTGACATTTCTCAGATATATGAAAATGAAGTAAAACCAGTTAGCCAAAATAAACATCCAGAGTTCTTTTTTAAAACAGCAGTCCAAAATCCTATATTATTGCCATGTGTCCCTGTGGTTTGAGGGACTCTGAATTCAAAGGGCTATTTCCAGATGAAATATCAGAATTGTAGCATTTATTGTGTCTTCTGCCAAAGATTTTGTCAAAAATAGTAATGACTTTCAGGTCTGTGGGAATATGGGTTGCAGATGTGTTGTTTGAATGTCTGAAAAGGAAATCATAGTATTCTTTGTTTTGGTCATAAAAGTATTTGTGTACATGTGCTATTTTGATACTAAACACTATATAATTTTGTGATCTTTTTGGAATGTGAGGACTAAGTAATGTAAGTGGTGAAGAAATCCTATTAAAAGTATACGGTTTCTAGCTAATCCATACATTAAATTTTAGAACTACTTTGAAAAACAAAAATATCAATGTTTAGTTATACTGTTTTTTGTTTATGGGCCTATTTTATTTCTTGCTTCATATTTTTCTGCCTTTATTTAAAATGTTTGCTTTGATAAATATTTTAAAGTCATTATATCTTAACTTTTTTGTTCAGAAAAGAAACAACTTAGCATAATAACAGAGCAGAAGAAGGCATGGCATGGTGGCTCATGCCTGTAATCCCAGTACTTGGGAAGGCCAATGTGGGAGGATCACTTGAGGCCAGGAGTTTGAGACCAGCCTGGACAATATAGTGGGACCCTCATCTCTACAAAAAAAGAAAAATGTAAATTAGCTGGGCATGGTGGGACATGCCTATAGTCCCAGCTACTTAGGAGGCTGAGATGGGAGGATCACTTTAGCTGAGGAATTTGAGGCTGCAGTGAGATAAGCTAAGATTGTGCCAGTGCACTCCAGCCTGTCCAGCCTGGGCGACAGAGACAGAGTGAGACCTTGTCTCACAAAACAACAACAACAGCAACAACAACAACAACAAAAACAGAAGTAGAAAGTAGCATGTAAAAACTGTATTGTAAAAGGACATTTCAATTTAATAATATTAATATTTCCTTGTTTTCAGTTAATCTACTTCAGCATGCAATCTCATACTTCATCAAATGCACTTGGTATTGTCACTGTTCATACATGAAACAATACATGCTGAAAGTATAAGTGAGTTGCTAAGGAAAACAGAGGTAGTAAGCTAAGCTAGAGTAGAATTCAGGCCTGTTTTATGAATCCCAAATCAATTTTTTAAAAATTTGTTTAGGGATAATTTATGAACAATTAAATGTACCTATGGTGAGTATACAGTTTTCAGTATTCAGGAAAGCACTTTCAAGCCTCTTTGCAGTCAGGCGACCAACTACCCATTTTCTTCTCCCAACCCTACCTACTCTGAAGGCCCCAGACAGCCATTGGGCTGCTTTCTATCGTTATAGATCAGCTTTACATGTTTTAGAATTTCATATGAATGGAACTGTGCAGTGTGTATATTTGCTTATAACTTTATTTGCATAGTATAACAGTTTTGAGATGTCTCATTATGTGCTGTATATCAGCATTTCATTCCTTCCATTGCTGAGTAGTATTCCATTGTATAGATATACCACATTTATGGTGATTTCAAGTTGTGGGTTGATGTGAATAAAGCAGCTATATACATTCATGTCTAAATCTTTTTGTGGGTATGTTTTAATTTTTAACAACTTTATTGTGATATAATTAACATAAAATGTGCATATAGAAGGTATACAACTGGGTAAATTTTAAAATGTGTACATACCCATAAAACTATCACCGTAATCAAGATGATAAGTCCTTAACCTGCCCAAATTTTTTTGTACCCATCATAATTCCTTTCTCCCTCTCTCCTACCTCTTTACTCAGTCCCCAGAAAACCACTGATCAGATTTCTGTCATTATAGATTGGTTTACATTATCCATACATTTAACCATACAGTATGTACTTCTTTTTTTGGTCTGATTTCTTTTATTCAGCATAATTGTTTTGCGATTCCTCCATGTTGTTGTAAGTTTTAATAACTTATTCTTTTTTTCCTGCTTGATGGTGTTCCATTTTATAGATATACCCCAATTTGTTTATGCATTCACCAGTTGGGTTGCTTCTAGTTTTGGACTATAACCAATAAAGCTGCTATGAACATTTAAATATTTGTATGGACATATGTTTTATTTGAATAATATATAGGAGTAGAATAGTTGGGTTATATGGTAGGCATATGTTTAATTTTTGAAGAAACTGCCCAACAGTGTTCCGTAGAGTTTGTACTGTTTTACATTCCCATCATCAGTATATGAGTTCCAGTTTCTCCACATCCTTGTCATTACTTGGTATGGTCAGATTTTTCATTTTAGACGTTTTAGTGGGTGTGTGACCATATCTCATATTTTAAATTAGCATTTCCCAAATGTCTAATGATATTATTTGCCATCTGTGTATCTTCTATAGTGAGATATTGGTTTAAATCTTTTACATTTGTTTTTATTGGGTTGCTTCTTTTCTTACTGAGTTTTGAAGAACTCTTCATATCCTTAACAGATCCACAATTTGCAAATACTTTCTCCAAGTTTGTGGGAGAAGCAGATAATTTCTTAATTTTGAGGAACTGAATTTTTTTCTTTTATTAATCTTGCTTTTAGATCACTTCTAATACATTTTTGCCTAACTTGTGACAGACTTACGCTTTCATGTATGAACTCTATAGTTTTAGATTTTTACATTTAGAGTCCGTGATACATTTTGAGTTAATTTTTGTGTATACTTTAATCTATGGGTTGAAGTTCATTTTTTATATGAATATTTAGTCATTCTAGCACCATTCGTTGAATTCCCCGCTGAATTTTTCTTGCACTTTGTTGAAAATCAGTTAACCATGTATGTATTATTGGTCTATATTTGGACTCTGTACTGCCCCATCGATCTATTTGTTTAGCTCTGTGCCAGCCATAATCTGTCTTGATTACTTAGGCTTGTAATAAATCATGAAGTCTGGTGAAATCATGTCGTATAAGTTCTTCAATTTTGTTATTTTTGAATTTGCTTTAGTTATTCTATTATTTCAAATATTTTTATGAGGTGTAGAATTATTTTCTCAGTTTTTCCAAACAAGTCTGCTGGGATCTTAATTGGGAATGCATTGGATCTACAGAATTGACATCTTAACCATATTAAGCCTTCTGACTCATAAATATAGTACATCCATTTATTTAGGTCAGTGTTTCCTACCCCCGGGAGATTTTGCTCATCTAGGGTCACTTGGCAATGTCTGAAGACATTTTTGATTGTCACGGCCAGCAGCTCCTAACTGGCATCCAATGGGAAGAAGGCAGAGAGATGTTGCTAAGTATTCTATAATGTGCAGGGTTTCCTTCCATACCAAAAATTATATACCAAAAATTATCTGAAACAATGTCAGTAGTGTTGAATTTATAAATCTTCAATGAGATCTCATCAATTACTCAGCAATTGTTTGTAGTTTTCAAATTATAGATCTTATACATTTTATATTAGGTTTATCACTTTGAAGCAGAAAGTGAGGTCACTGAATTAAAACTTTCCTTTTTTTCTGGTATACAATTTGGGATCTAAATTTTATTCCAAATTCTACTATAACTTCATTCCTCACATTTTGGTATGTTGTGTTTTCATTTTCATTTAAAATATTTCCTAATTTCCCTTTTCATTTTAGTCTTCACCCTTGAATTAATTAGTAGATTGTAATTTTGTTTTCAGTTTTGTTTGCTATTACAGATATCGTGCCAATACTCGTTTTTAATTTAGGTCCATTGTTGTTAGACAACTTTATGTGACTTGAATCCCTTAAAATTTATTGGGACTTGTATTATGACACTGAATGTAACCTTTGTTCAGTGTTTTATATGCATTTGAAAGAAATACTTATTTGCTATTTTTGGGTGTTATTAGATTTTCGAGTGTTAATTTTTGGGTATTGATTAGATCAGGTTGGTTGGTAGTGTTAAGTTTTCTATATTCTTGCTTATTTTCTGTCTACTTCTTTTAAAAGTGACTGATAATGTATTAAAATCAAGAACTGTAATTCTGTATTTGTCTTACTTCTCCTTGAAGTAATATCAGAGATTACTTCATGTATTTTGAGCCCTTGTTAATTAGGTGTAACACATTAAGCTTTGACATGCTGTCTTGATGAGCTGCCCTCTTTGTCACTATGAAATGACCCTCTAATTCTATGATGTTATTTGTCTTAAAAATCTACTTTCTACTTTATACATGTTCTTATACTCCTCCAGTTTTCTTTTGATTGCAGTCTGCATGGAATATTTTTTCATCCTTTTGCTTTTAATTATTTTTCTCTTTATGTAAACTAGATTTCTTTTAGGAAGTATATAGTTGGGTGGTGTTGTTTTAATTCAGTCTATCAATCTGTGTTTTTCCATTGGGATGTTTAGGCCATTTATGTTTTATGTAATTATTGACAATTACATAAAAAATGGTGGTTTAAAAATCTCCTATCTCTTGTTTGTTCCATCTTTATTTTATTTACTTGTTCCTCTCCATTTTATTTTGGGCTAAGTATTTTTTATCATTCTATTTTATCTTTTTAGTTATCTTGTTATCTATAACTCATCTTTATGCTATTTTTATGTTTGCTTTAGGGTTTATAGTATGCATCTTTACCTTATCACCGTATGCTTTGAAGTAATATACCATTTCACAGATATTATGGCATCATACTTTCATTTCTCCTTTTATGAGCTTATGCTGTTGTGGTCACACATTTTTCTTCTGCATATCTTACACACTTCACAGTTATTGTTACATTAATATTATTTTTACTTTTAACAGTTAACTTACTTTTTTAACTTTTCATTTTGAAATAACCTTAGGCTCAAAAAGTTTTAACAGTAGTACACAGAGGTCCTGTGTACCCTTCACCCAGCTTTCCCAATGATAACAATATATAACTGTAGTACATTATTGAAAGCAGTAAATTGGCTTTGGTACAATATTGTTAACTACAGACTATACACAGATTTTTATCAGTTTTTATGTGCACTGTTTTTATTGTTCTTGTTGTTGTTTTGGCATATAGTTATGTGAATTTTGCTCTACATGTGGATTCATGTAACTACCACCATAGTCAGGGTACAGAACTCTTTTATTGCTTCAAAGAAACCTCTTTATTCCCTTGTGTTACCGCCTTTATATTCACACTATCCATCCAATGTAATTCCTGGTAGCCACCGATCTACTCTTTGTCACTGTAGTTTTGCCACTTTGAGAATATTAGTGGAATTGTACAATATACATCCTTTTGAGATTGGCTGTTTTTCACTGACCATAATACTTTTGAGAGCCACCAAATTGTTGAGTGTATCAGTAAATCATTTTCTTTATTGTTGAGTAGTCTGTTATTACTTCGTGCAATGCCATGGGTGCACCACACTTTGTTTATTCATTTATTCACTGGAAAAAACCTTTAGGTTGTTTCCACTTTTTTGGCTACTAGAAAGCTGCTTTTGACATTCATGTACAGGTTTCCATGTGAGCATAAATTTTCATTTATTTAGTACAGGGGTTGGCAAACAATAGCCTGTGAATTGGCTGCCCATTTTGGGAAATAAAGTTTTACTGGAATGCAAGCATGTTTTTTTTTTTTTTTTTTTTAATATTTTGTCTGTGTATACTTTTGTACTACAGTGGCAAAGTTGAATAGTTGCAACAGAGTCCTCTATGGTGTGTAATGACTAAAATATTTACCTTTCGCCCTTTTGGAAACAGTTTGCTGACCCCTGCTCTAGGATAAATATCTAGGACTATGAATGCAGGGTTGTATGGTAAGTATGTGTTTAACTTTAAGAGAAAGTGCTACATTGTTTTCCCAAATGGGTGTACCATTTTACATTCTTACCAGAAATACATTAAGATCTGCATTCTTATCAGCATTTGGTATTGTCAGAATTTTTGCTTTTAGCCGTTCTAATAGGTGTGTTATGGTATCTTATTGTGGCTTTTATGAACATTTCTTTAATCGCTAAGGTGCTGAAAAATCTTTTCATGTGTTTATTTGCCATGTGTGTATCCCATTTGGTGAAGTGTTTGTTCAAATCTTTTACCCCTTTTTGATTGTATTTTTGTTGTATGTGTAATTTGTAACTATCTTCTTTAGTCTCTTGCTGGTCTGATCATTTTATTAACAGGGTCTTATGTAGAGCAAAAGCTTTTATTTTTGATGAAGTCCAATTTGTTGACTATTTTTCTTTTATGCTTTTGCTTCTGGTGTCATGGCTAAGAACTCTTCGCCTAACCCTATGTCATACAAATTTTTGACTATGGTTTCTTTTAAAAGTTTTGTAGTTCTGTATTTTACGTTTATATCTATTATCTATTTTGAATTCCTTTTGGTATAAAGTATGAGGTTGAGGTTCACTTTCTTGGCTATGAATGTCAATTTTTCTAACATCATTAGTTGAAAAGACTCTCCTCTCTCCATTGAATTGCTTTTACCTTTGTTAAAAATCATTGACTGGACTTAAGTGGGTCTACTTTTGTATTTTCTATGCTGCCTCATGGATCTATGTGTCTGTCCCTCCACAAACACTACACTGTCTTAATTACTGCAGCTACATCCTTACCCTTAAAATTGAGTTATGTGGGCTGGGCGTCGTGGCACACACCTATAATCCCAGTACTTTGAGAGACCGAGGTGGGTGGATCACCTGAGGTCGGGAGTTCACGACCAGGTTGACTAACATGGTAAAACCCCGTCTACTAAATGCTAAAAAATTAGCCGGGTGTGGTGGCGCATTCCTGTAATTCGAGTTACTTGGGAGGCTGAGGCAGGAGAATCACTTGTACCTGGGAGGCCGAGGTTGCAGTGAGCTGAGATCACACCATTGCACTCCAGCCTGGGCAACAAGAGTGAAACTCCATCTCACCAAAAAAAAAAAAAAAAAAAAAATTGAGTTACATGAATCTTCCAACTTTATTTTTTTGAAAAATTTTATTTTAAATAATTTAGTTACTTTTTACACTTTTAAAATCAGTTTTACTCTAATTATGAAAAAAATTGAGTCTTAGAGTTTATCAACATGGTATATCTATATAAGTTTACTTTGAAATCTTGCATCAGAATTTTGTAGTTTTTAGCATACAGATCCTATGCACATTTTGTTAGGTTTATGCCTAAGTATTTCAATCTTTTTGGCACTGTTATAAGTGGTATTATGTTTTAAATTTGTACCGTGGTTCATTATGAGTATATATTAATAGAAATTCAACTGACTTCTTTTGTGTTAACTGTATATTCTCCAACCTTTCTAAATTCCCTTATTTGTTCTAGGTGGTTTTTGTTGTTGTTGTTTGCTTTTAAGATTCTTTGATAATTTTTTCTCTAGACAGTGATGTTATCTGCAAATAGATGCAGTTTTAGAGGCTGTCTCAGAGAGCTTCAAGGCCTAGACAGCAGAGACTTGCTACAGGGATGGGGCTGCCACAGAGTCCCCACGAAGTCAATGCCCAGGGGAACTGTGGGGTGTGAGCTGCTGCTGAGAGCCCCCTTCTCTACTACTGCAATGCCTGGTAGAGCCGTGGGAAGAAGGCCACCTGAATACTCCAGAACTAAGAGCCACCAGTATGCAGTGCTAGCCTGGGAAAGCTTACAGACATCGGTTTTAAATGTGTGAGAGCTATAATGTGGGCTGTGCCAGCAAAGCCATGGGGGCAGGCATGTGCAAGTCTTAGAGACTCAATCCTTCCTATGTATCTGGAAGGTGGGACATGGAGCCATATAAGATTATTTTCCAGCCTTATGATCTAATGTTGTATGCCTTATTGGGATTTAGACATTTCTGGGACTTGTAACTCCCTTCTTTTTTCCTCTTTCTCTTTTTGGAATAGAAATATCTGTTTTATGCCTGCATTGTGTTTTAGAGCGACAAAACTTACCTGTTTGATTTTACAGGGAAATTTGCTTCAGGATTAATTGTTCCTTGAGTCTCACCCGTATCTGATTTAGATGAGACTCTGAACTTTAGATTTTTGTGTTGATGCTGGAATGAGTTAAGACTTTTGGGGCTATTGGGATGGAATGGATGTATTTTGTGTGTTATAAGGACATGAATTTGGGGGGCTAGGGGTGGAATGCTATGGTCTGAATAAGTCTCCCAAAATTTGTGTGTGGAAAACTGAACCCCTGATATGGTTTGGCTATTTCCCCACCCAAGTTTCATCTTGAATTGTAGCTCGCATAATTTTCACATGTTGTGGGAGGGACCTGGTAGATGATAATTGAATTATGGGGGCAGGTTCCCCCATACACTTCTTGTGGTATTAAGTCTCAAGAGATCTGATGCTTTTATAAGATCCCTTGCACTTGGTTCTCATTCTCTCTTGCCTGCCACCATGTAAGATGTGCCTTTCATCTTCGGCCATGATTCTGAGGCCTCCCGAGCTATGTGGAACTGTGAGTCCATTAAACTTCTTCTTTTTTTTTTTTTTTAAAAAAAAAATAAATTACCCAGTCTTGGGTATGTCTTTATCAGCAGCATGAAAACAGACTAATACAATCCCCAATGCAACCGTGTTAGGAGGTGGGACGTAATGGTGCATGTTCAGGTCTGGAGCAATTTATTCCTCCATATAGATCCAGATTTCCGTGTAATAATATTTTCCTTCTGTTTGAAGGACTTCATTTAATATTCCTTATAATGCGGATCTGCCTAGGATGAACTTTGTCAGGTTTTACATATCTTCCAAAGTCTGTACTTTGCCTGTCTTTTTGAAAGTTATTTTCAATGGGTAGAGAATTCTAGATTGACTTTTTCTTTTCTTTTCTTTTGTTTTCCTGTACATTAAGAGCATTGCTCTGTCTTCTGGCTAGTTTTTTAGTTTTTTTTTTTTTTTTTTTTTTTTTTTTTGCTGAGAAGTCATCTGTCATTCTTATCTTTTATTTATTTATTTATTTATTTTTAATTGTTTTTTTATTATGCTTTAAGTTCTAGGTTACATGTGCACAACGTACAGGTTTGTTACATATGTATACATGTGCCATGTTGGTGTGCTGTACCCATTAACTCGTCATTTCCATTAGGTATATCTCCTAATGCTATCCCTCTCCCTTCCCCCACCCCACGACAGGCCCCGGTGTGTGATGTTCTGCATCCTGTGTCCAAGTGTTCTCATTGTTCAATTCCCATCTGTGAGTGAGAACATGCAGTGTTTGGTTTCCTGTTCTTGTGATAGTTTGCTGAGAATGATGGTTTCCAGCTTCATCCATGTCCCTACAAAGGATATGAACTCATCCTTTTTTAAGGCTGCATGGTATTCCATGGTGTATATGTGCCACATTTTCTTAATCCAGTCTATCATTGATGGATGTTTGGTTTGGTTCCAAGTCTTTGCTATTGTGAATAGTGCTGCAATAGACATACGTGTGTATGTATCTTTACAGCAGCATGATTTATAATCCTTTGGGTATGTACCCAGTAATGGGATGGCTGGGTCAAAGGTGTTTCTGGTTCTAGATCCTTGAGGAATCACCACACTGTCTTCCACGATGGTTGAACTACTTGACAGTCCCACCAACAATGTAAAAGTGTTCTTAATTCTCCACATCCTCTCCAGCACCTGTTGTTTCCTGACTTTTTAATGATTGCCATTCTTGCTGGTGTGAGATGGTATCTCATTGTGGTTTTGATTTGCACTTCTCTGATGGCCAGTGATGATGAGCATTTCTTCATGTGTCTGTTTGCTGCATAAATGTCTTCTTTGAGAATTGTCTGTTCATATCCTTTGCCCACTTTTTGATGAGGTTGTTTGATTTTTTTCTTGTAAATTTGTTTAAGTTCGTTGTAGATTCTGGATATTAGCCCTTTGTCAGATGGGTAGATTCTAAAAATTTTCTCCCATTCTGTAGGTTGCCTGTTCACTCTGATGATAGTTTCTTTTGCTGTGCAGAGGCTCTTTAGTTTAATTTGTCAATTTTGGCTTTGGTTGCCCTCGCTTTTGGTGTTTTAGTCATGAAGTCCTTGCCCATGCCTATGGCCTGAATGGTATTGCCTAGGTTTTCTTCTAGGGTTTTTATGGTTTTAGGTCTAACATTTAAGTCTTTAATCCCTCTTGAATTAATTTTTGTATAAGGTATAAGGAAGGGATCTGGTTTCAGCTTTCTACATATGGCTAGCCAGTTTTCCCAGCACCTTTTATTAAATAGGGAATCCTTTCCCCATTTCTTGTTTTTGTCAGGTTTATCAAAAATCAGATGGTTGTAGATGTGTGGCATTATTTCTGAGGGCTCTGTTCTGTTCCATTGTTCTATACCTTTGCTTTGGTACCAGTACCATGCTGTTTTGGTTACTGTAGCCGTGTAGTATAGTTTGAAGTCAGGTAGCATGATGCCTCCAGCTTTGTTCTTTGGGCTTAGGATTGTCTTGGCAATGCGGACTCTTTTTTGGTTCATATGAACTTTGAAGTAGTTTTTTCCAATTCTGTGAAGAAAGTCATTGGTAGCTTGATCAGGATGGCATTGAATCTATTAATTACCTTGGGCAGCATGGCCATTTTCATGATATTGAATCTTCTTATCCATGAGCATGGAATGTTCTTCCATTTGTTTGTATCCTCTTTTATTTCGTTGAGCAGTGGTTTGTAGTTCTCCTTGAAGAGGTCCTTCACATCCTTTGTAAGTTTTATTCCTAGGTATTTTATTCTCTTTGAAGCAATTGTGAATGGGAGTTCACTGATGATTTGGCTCTCTGTTTGTCTGTTACTGATGTATAGGAATGCCTGTGATTTTTGCACATTGATTTTGTATCCTGAGACTTTGCTGAAGTTGCTTATCAGCTTAAGGAAATTTTGGGTTGAGACGATGGAGTTTTCTAAATATACAATCATGTCATCTGCAAACACTGACAATTTGACTTCCTCTTTTCCTAATTGAATACCCTCTGTTTCTTTCTCCTGCCTGATTGCCCTGGCCAGGAAGTCCAACACTGTGTTGAATAGGAGTGGTGAGAGAGGGCACGTAGAGGACTACGTGCTCGGACTACGTGCTCGTAAACGAGACGTTCCCCATACGTCCTGCTCTTGCAAACGAAGCAGGGCATTCCCGATAAGTCCTGCTCTTGCAAACGAAGCAGGGAGTTCCTTCCCTGTAAACAGGGAGGACAAAGGAGCCAGCTGCAAACAGCAGACCCTGGGGGCTTGTTTATGTGTAAGCATCTTGAAAATCCAGAAAGTCAGGGAAAGGTCAGAAAAACAACAATGTGTCTTGTGACTTGGCAACATTCCACAAACGACCGTATAAAATAAAGCAGAGCATGCCATTCGAGGTGGCCGCCATGTTTGTCTTGTCTTGTGTTGTCTTGTGTGTTCATTCCTTTGTTTAGGAAACACGTGGACCCCAACAAGGGCATCCCTGTCTTGTGCCAGTTTTCAAAGGTAATGCTTCCATTTTTTGCCGATTCAGTATGATATTGGCTGTGGGTTCGTCACAAATAACTCTCATTATTTTGAGACACGTCCCATCAATACCTAGTTTATTGAGAGTTTTTAGCATGAAGGCTGGTGAATTTTGTCAAAGGTCTTTTCTGCATCCATTGAGATAATCATGTGGTTTTTGTCTTTGGTTCTGTTTATATGCTGGATTATGTTTATTGATTTGCATATGTTGAACCAGCCTTGCATCCCAGGGATAAAGCCAACTTGATCGTGTTGGATAAGCTTTTTGATGTGCTGCTGGCTTTAGTTTGCCAGTATTTTATTGAGGATTTCTGAATAGATATTCATCAGGGGTATTGGTCTAAAATTCTCTTTTTTTGTTGTGTCTCTGCCAGGCTTTGGAATCAGGATGATGCTGGCCTCATAAAATGAGTTAGGGAGGATTCCTTCTTTTTCTATTGAGTGGAATAGTTTCAGAAGGAATGGTACCAGCTCCTCTTTGTACCTCTGGTAGAACTCGGCTGTGAATCCATCTGGTCCTGGAGTTTTTTTGGTTGGCAGGCTATTAATTATTGTCTCAATTTCAGAACCTGTTATTTGTCTATTCAGAGATTCAACTTCTTCCTGGTTTAGTCTTGGGAGGGCGTATGTGTCCAGGAATTTATCTATTTCTTCTAGATTTTCTAGTATTTTTGTATAGAGGTGTTTATAGTATTCTCTGATGGTAGTTTGTATTGCTGTGGAATCGGTGGTGATATCCCCTTTATCATTTTTCATTGTGTCTATTTGATTTTTCTCTCTCTTCTTCTTTATTAATCTTGCTAGTGGTCTAGCAATTTAGATATTTTCAAAAATCCAGCTTCTGGATTCGTTGATTTTTTTAAGGGTTTTTGTGTGTGTGTGTGTCTCTTATCTCCTTTGGTTCTGCTCTGATCTTAGTTATTTATTGCCTTCTGCTAGCTTTTGAATGTGTTTGCTCTTGCTTCTCTAGTTCTTTTAATTGTGATGTTAGGGTGTCAATTTTAGATCTTTCTCTTGTGGGCATTTAGTGCTGTAAGTTTCCCTCCACACACTGCTTTCAGTGTGTCCCAGAGATTCTGGTATCTTTGTTCTCATTGGTTTCAAAAACATCGTTATTTCTGCCTTCATTTCGTTATGTACCCAGTAGTCATTCAGGAGTAGGTTGTTCAGTTTCCATGTAGTTGACTGGTTTTGAGGGAGTTTCTTAATCCTGAGTTCTAGTTTGACTGCACTGTGGTCTGAGAGAGATAGTTTGTTATCATTTCTTTTCTTTTACATTTGCTGAGGAGTGCCTTACTTCCAACTCTGTTGTGAATTTTCTAAGTGTGATGTGGTGCTGAGAGGAATGTATATTTTGTTGATACAGGGTGAAGAGTTTTGTAGATGTCTATTAGGTCTGCTTGGTGCAGAGCTGAGTTCAGTTCCTGGATATTCTTGTCAACTTTCTGTCTCATTGATCTGTCTAATGTTGACAGTGGGTTGTTAAAGTCTCCCATTATTATTGTGTGGGAGTCTAACTCTCTTTGTAGGTCTCTAAGGACTTGCTTTATGCATCTGGGTGCTCTTGTATTGAGTGCATATATATTTAGGATAGTTAGCTCTTCTTGTTGAATTCGTGCCTTTACCATTATGTAATGGCCTTATTTTGGTCTTTGTTGGTTTAAAGTCTGTTTTAGCAGGCACTGGAATTGCAACCCCAGCTTTTTTTTGTTTTCCATTTGCTTCATGGATCTTCCTCCATCTCTTTATTTTGAGCTTATGTGTGTCTCTGCACGTGAGATGGGTCTCCTGAGTACAGCACGCTGATGGATCTTGACTGTTTATCCAATTTGTAAGTCTTTTAATTGGAGCATTTAGCCCATTTACATTTAAGGTTAATGTTGTTATGTTTGAATTTGATCCTGTCATTATGATGTTCGCTGGTTATTTTGCTCGTTAGTTGATGCAGTTTTTTTCCTAGCATCGATGGTCTTTACATTTTGGCATGTTTTTGCAGTAGCTGGTACCGGTTGTTCCTTTCCATGTTTAGTGTTTCCTTCAGGAGCTCTTGTACGGTAGACCTGGTGGTGACAAAATCTCTCAGCATTTGCTTGTCTGTAAAGGCTTTTCTTTCTCCTTCACTTATGAAACTTAGTTTGGCTGGATATGAAATTCTGGGTTGAAAATTCTTTTCTTTAAGAATGTGGAATATTAGCCCCCACTGTCTTTTGGCTTGTAGAGTTTCTGCCGAGAGATCTGCTGTTAGTCTGATTGGCTTCCCTTTGTGGGTAACATGACCTTTCTCTCTGGCTGCCCTTAACATTTTTTTCCTTCATTTAAACTTTGGTGAATCTGACAATTATGTGTCTTCAAGTTGCTCTTCTCAAGGAGTATCTTTGTGGCGTTCTCTGTATTTCCTGAATTTGAATGTTGGCCTGCCTTGCAAGGTTGGGGAAGTTCTCCTGGATGATATCCTCAAGAGTGTTTTCCAACTTGGTTCCATTCTCCCCGTCACTTTCAGGTACACCAATCAGATGGAGATTTTGTCTTTTCACGTAGTCCCATATTTCTTGTACGCTTTGATTGTTTGTTTTTACTCTTTTTTTCTCCTAACTTCTCTTTTTACTTCATTCATTTGATCTTCAGTGACTGATATCCTTTCTTCCACTTGATCGAATCGCCCACTGAAACTTGTGCATGTGTCATGTAGTTCTCATGCCATGGTTTTCAGCTCCATCAGCTCATTTAAGGTCTACTCTATGCTGTTCATTCTAGTTAGCCATTCGTCTAATCTTTTTTCAAGGCTTTTAGCTTCTTTGCGATGGGTTCAAACATCCTCCTTTAGCTCGGAAAAGTTTGTTGTTACTGATCATCTGAAGTCTTCTTCTCTCAACTTGTCAAAGTCATTCTCCATCCGGCTTTGTTCCATTGCTGGCGAGGAGCTGTATTCCTTTGGAAGAGAAGAGGCACTCTGGTTTTTAGAATTTTCAGGTTTTCTGCTCTGGTTTCTCCCCATCTTTATGTTTCATTTACCTTTGGTCTTTGATGATGGTGACGAACAGATGGGGTTTTGATGTGCGTGTCCCTTCTGTTTGTTCGTTTTCCTTCTAATAGTCAGGACCCTCAGCTGCAGGTCTGTTGGAGTTTGCTGGAGGTCCACTCCAGACCCTGTTTGCCTGGGTATCACCAGTGGAGGCTGCAGAATAGCAAATGTTGCAGAATGACAAATGTTGCTGCCTGATCTTTCCTCTGGAAGCTTCGTCTCAGAGGGGCACCTGGCTGTATGAGGTGTCAGTTGGCCCCTACTGGCAGTTGCCTCCCAGTTAGGCTTCTTGCGTGTCAGGGACTCACTTGAGCAGCCAGTCTGTCCGTTCTCTGATCTCAAACTCCGTGCTGGGAGAACGACTACTCCCTTCAAAGCTGTCAGACAGGGATGTTTAATTCTGCAGAGGTTTCTGCTGCCGTTTTTTTCAGCTATGCCCTGCCCCCGTAGGTGGAGTCTACAGAGGCAGGCAGGCCTCCTTGAGCTGCAGTGTGGTCCACCAAGTTCAAGCTTCCTGGCCACTTCGTTTACCTACTCAAGCCTCAGCGATGGTGGACGCCCATCCCCCAGCCTTGCTGTTCCCTTGTAGTTTGGTCTCAGACTGCTGTACTAGCAGTAAGTGAGGCTCCGTAGGCGTGGGACCCTCTGAACCAGGCACGGGATATTATGTCCTGCTGTGCTGTTTGCTAAGACCATTGGAAAAGTGCAGTATTAGGGTGGGAGTGTCCCGATTTTCCAGGTGGGAGGTAACAATGTGCTAGCATCCCTTACTTGCTCTTGGCGCCTCCTCATTCTTGGCATCCATTCTGCCCGCTTGAGGAGTCCTTCAGCCCACTCCTGCGTATGAGGGCCCCTCTCTGGAGGTGGCTACGGCTGGAGCTGGCTCCCTCTGCTTGCAGGGAAGTATGAAGAGAAATTCGTGGTTGGGATCCAGGGCTGCTCTTGGTGCTGGCAGGCTGGTATGAGTTCCAGGTGAGCGCGGGCTCAGCAAGACCCACACACTTGGCACGGCCAGCCAGTGCCTGCTGGGCTTGATTGGAGGCTGAATCCTGTGCTTGGATCACTGTTCCCTCTTCGCGGGAATATTGGCCATGATAGCAGGTCTCTGTCTCTCGCTTCACCTCTTTTCCTCTTGATTGTCTGGGATGATCTCCCTCTGGGCTGCTGGAGTGCCTGCGCTAGGTGCGGTAAAGTCCTGCAGTGAGTGCCAGTGAGAGGTGAATCCGACTGTGCTTCTGGAACTTGTGGGGACTTGGAGAACTTTTGTGTCTAGCTAAAGGATTATAAATGCACCAATCAGCACTCTGTGTCTAGGTAAAGGTTTGTAAATACATCAGTCAGTGCTCTGTGTCTAGCTAATTGGGTGGGGACATGGAGAACTTTTCTGTCTAGCTAAAGGATTGTAAACACACCCGTCAGCACTCAGTGTCTAGCTAAAGGTTTGTAAATGCACCAATCAGCACTCTGTCAAAACAGACCAATTGGCTCTCCGTAAAACGGAACAGTCAGTGCTCTGTAAAATGGACCAATCAGCTTTCTGCATAATGGACCAATCAGCAGGATGAGGGTGGGGCCAGATAAGGGAATAAAAGCAGGCCACCCTAACCAGCAGCAGCAACCTGTTTGGGTCCCCTTCCACGCTGTGGAAGCTTTGTTGTTTTGCTCTTTGCAATAAATTTTGCTGCTGCTCACTCTTTGGCTCCGCATTGTCTTTATGAGCTGTAACACTCACCATGAAGGTCTGCAGCTTCCCTCCCGAAGCCACTGAGACCACGAACCCACCAGGCAGAATGAACAACTCTGGACACGCTGCCTTTAAGAGTTGTAACACTCACGGCAGAGGTCTGCAGCTTCATTCCTGAAGTCAGCATAGACCACGAATCCACTAGAAGGAAAAAACTCCGGACGCATCTGAACATCTAAAGGAATAAACTCCGGACACACCATCTTTAAGAACTGTAACACTCACCGCCAGGGTCCACAGCTTCATTCTTGAAGTCAGCAAGACCAAGACTTGGTATCCAGGAACCAATTCCGGATACACAGGTACCATCTCTCATGGCGTCCCTTGGCTAGGAAAGGGAATTCCCTGATCCCTTTGCTTCCAGGGTGAGGCGATGCCCCGCCCTGCTTCGGCTCATGCTCCCTGGTCTGCATCCACTGTCTGACAAGTCCCAGTGAGATGAACCCAGTACCTCAGTTGGAGGTGCAGAAATCACCCATCTTCTGTGTCACTCACACTGGGAGCTGTAGACTGGAGCTGTTCCTGTTCGGCCATCTTGGAACCTCCTCCTACCTTATCTTATATAAGGCAGTATGCCTTTTTTTTTTTTTCCCCTCAGCTTTTAAGTTTTTTTCTTTTTTGTCACTGTCTTTAAGCGAGTTGATTATAATATGCCATGATGTAGTTTTCTTTGTTTATTGAGCTTCTTTGATCTATTTGTTTATAGTTTTTCTATTTTCTCCTTTTTTGGGGATTCCATTTAGATGTATATTATGTTTCTTAAAGAGGTCACACAACCCACTGATCCTATATTTCCCCCCCACACTTTTTTTTGCTTCCTGAGGTTTGTTTTGGATAGTTTCTATCACTGTGTCTTTACATTTGCCAATCTTTTCTTCTGCTGTGCGGTGTCTAATGTGTTGTTTTTTTCATCTCAGTCATGGTGGTTTTCATCTAAGTCTTTTAAAATACATTTCAAGTTTTTTTTACATTCTTGAACATATGGAATAAAATTGTAATAACCTTTAACGACCTTGACTATGAATATTTCTTAATCTTTGTTATTTTTGATTGGTTTTGATACATTTTTCTGCTCCGTATGTGTTCTGTTTTTCTTTTTCTTTGCATGCCTATTTATCTTTGATTGTATGCTAAACATTGTGAATCTTTTTATTTGGTACAGTATATTTTTGTGTTCATACACACTTTTGCTTTGTTCTGGGACATAGGTAAGTTACTTAGAAACAGTTATACTTTTTGCTGTTGCTTTTAAACTTTGTTAAACAGGAACAAACATTTATTTTAGATTTAATTTTACCCTGCTGTTGAGGCAAAATACTTCTGAGTCCTTTTTCCTGATCCCTATTTTTTCTATACAAGGGGGTAAAGTGAATAATTTTGTGATTATATTTGGCATTTTAGCTTTGTGTATGAAATACATCATCTTGTCTTTTGTCAAGTTAGATCACCAGTTCTGTTGACCCACCTATTAATAGATTTGTGCTTATTTTGCTCTTGCAGAAACTTTGAAAATCTGAGATATTTTCTTCCTTTCTTGCCCTCTGCTCTGGTATAGTCTTCTGGAAACCATTGCTTCATTCCATGCACATAAGATTTTCAGTGTCAGGAAAAGAATTATCCAGGTACCTGTCAAAAGTTGTGTTGCTCCTCATTATTTAGTTACTGTTTTGGAATTTGGGTTTTCTTTTGACTATCATCCTTCCCCACCTTTAATAAAAACTTGCTATTAATTATTGTCATTAAGTCATAATCATTTAAAATCAATTAAAGATACAACAGTTAAGGTGAACTTCAGCCTTTGAAATTCTCACTTCAAAATTTCAAATTTTCAAAATATTTTTGGTTACCTACATTCTGAATGCTGTTTCAAATTGCTTAGAAAAAAAATTTAAGATTGATTTCTGAAGCAGTAAAAATCTACAGTACTCTTTATTGACTTAATTGAATTATATTCAGTTATTTTCTTAAATAGGCATTTTCTTTATTTTTAAAAGCAAACTGTTTATTATGGAATTCAGTCAAGAATTGTATTAACGAGTTCTGGAGATCTAATTTATACCATGGTGACTATAGGTACCAATATTGTACTGTATATTTGAAGGTTGCTAAGAGGATGGATCCTGTGTTCTCTTCACAAACACACACAAAAGAGGTAACCGTGTGGTGATAGATGTTAATTAGCTTGATTGTGGTGATTATTTCACATTGTAGACATAGATCAAGTCATCAAATTGTGTACTTTATATACAAACAAATCCAGTTTTTATTTATGATTACCATCCAAAAGTTATAAACAAGTAACAAATTGAAAAACCTAACAAAATCTAAGATATTTTAGGAACTTCTAAAATCAGATGATGATGTTGATCATGATGATGGCTCATAATTCTGTAAAATAATTGCTAATTAAATTGATTTAAAAGGGATATTTTATATATGGATGCAGAACAGAAATCTTCACTGATGATAAATATTAAAAATTATATAATAATTAGACTTAACTGGGATGTTTCAGTGGGTGAGTTTGGAGGGGATGCAATGTAGTATAGTTGTGTTCACGCTCTCCAAAAATACTGAATTTAGCAAGTTTAGCGAGGCAGCTATAGAAATATTGTTCAAATTACATTATAGTTGTTAATCATTTTTGAATAGCTATAATCTTATATTTTAAAATGTTACTATTAAAACAGTTTATAGCCAGGAGAATCATATTGTGCATCTGTAACCCATTCTTGGCATGTTATTGCCCACTGCCTATGTAGTGATGAACCCTCCTGACTACCTGGATTTGAATCTCAGCACAGCACCTTTCAGGGTGTGAGATTTTGGAAACTTATTCAACTGTTTGTCCTCAATTATTTTGTTTGTAATTTAGAAATAGTACTAGTACTGGCCTTAGGAGGTGGTTGTAAGGATTTAATTAATTAGTGTGTGTGTGTGTATATGTGTGTATTCTAGGACAGTCCTTTCTTATATCCTTTAAAAGTCTTTGTTGTTAGTATTTACTTGTCTATTCTAGTATACAGTAAACTCTTTGAGGGAAGTGGTCATGTTTAGCTGGATTTCAAACTGCAGCAAATCCATATGTTCTGGGGATGGCCTTTTATTGAGAGGAAATGTTTGCATAGTGGATAGAACATAATATCTAGGCCTGACGCTTGAATTTAATTATTTCTAATCATATATTTCTCAGCAAACATTTATCTATTTTATAATGGAAATACTTGAGTTCAGCTAGATTAATAATGTTAACTCACAGGGTTTTATGCTTGTGGACACTAAGGTTGATAAGTGTATGCAAATACTTTATAAACTGTGATTTGGTATACTATAGGATGCCATCGGGCTGATGTTTTCCATTTAGAAGGGCCTCAAATATATGCTTCTGATGTTATCTCTAAATGAGTTTATACACATAGTCATAGCAGACATGCTATGTACCTATTTATAACTGTTTCCCATTACAAGCCATATTGCTTGAAGTACACTCTGAATAACATAGTTTTAAATATGTCAATCCAGTTTTTATAACCTTTATAACCTTTTACTATATCTGGAGTCTATTGGGAGTGGCTTGGGTCTCCCTTGACCTTATGAGAGGCCTTGTTAGATATTTATTATTGCTTGCTATATACTTTATCAAATATGTTTACTAGTAGACCCAGAACTTCCAATTTCTTTGTTGAATTTTCTGGTAGAGTAACATAATATGCATTGATTGAAGTATACTTATAAAGTATACTATAAGCAAATATGTTAGCAAAACCTAGCATACAACAAAAACTAGCACACTTTGCTAGTATACTTTATAGTATAAGTATACTTTAATTAATGCATGTTATGTTACTCTACCAGAAAATGCAACAAAGGATTATCCATTTCCTTACTTTTTTCATTACATTTCCAGTCTTGTAATAATTAAAGGCCAGTTTCTTTATTTGTGCAACTCCTGGTAAGAATGTGATATTTTTAGCTACAAATGATTCAACAGCAGTTCTGTTGGGGGGAAGTGCTCATAGTGACTAGAACAGTGATAGTGGATTATAGTGCTATTTTCTGATTTGTTATAGTTCTTGGTCATTTATGTGTTTTGAGAGGTAATATATATTTTTTATTGCTTAATTTTAGACTTACGAAAAAGTTGCAAGAACAATAAAGAGAATTTCTGTATACCTTTACTCCTGTGTTCCCTAATGTTCACATATTCCATTATATAATTATAGTACAATTATTAAAACTAAGAAATTAACATTGGCATAGTAATCTACAGATTTTATTTCAGTTTCATCAGTTGTCTCACTAAAGATCTTTTTCTTGTCTAGCATACAATCCAGTATCCCACATTGCATTTCATTGTCTCTTTAGTCTTTTGCAGTTTATGGAAGTTCCTTAGTGTTTGTTTTTCATGACATTGATTATTTTAAAGACTACTGGCCATTGAGATTATTTGTAGGACATCCCTCACTTTGGATATTTCCTCAAGATTAGATTGAGTTTATACATTTTTGACAAGAATACCATAGAAATGATGTTGTACCTTTCTCAGTGTAACATATTGGAGTGTATTTGATATTCATAAGCATTACTACGGGTGATATTAATTTTGAATACTTGGTTAAGGTTTTATTTGCTAGGTTTTGCTAATTTCTCCTTTTGTAATTAGTAAGTATCTTGTGGAGAGATATTTTAAGAGAATACAAGTATCTTTTGTTTCATCAGACTTTTACCAACTAATTTTAGCAGAGATGGCAAATACAGTCACATGTTGTTTAACAGTGGGCATATGTTCTGAGAAATCTTCATTAGGTGATTTCTTCGATGTGCAGACATCATAGAGTATACTTAACACAAACCTAGATGACATATCACACCTAGGATATATAGTATGTATAGCCTATTGCTGCAAGGCTACAAACCTGTACAACATGTTGCTGTGCTGAATACTGTAGGCAGTTGTAAGACAGTGGTAAATCTTTGTATATCTACACATACCTAAACACCAAATAGGTACAGTAAAAATAAGGCATTATAATATGGGACTATGCTTTTCCTTGTTGACTGAAATATTGTTACATGGTGCATGATTGTGTGGTTGGTTGTATACTCATACATATACATCTACACTTCTGCATTTGTCTATCTGTATTTATGTTAAAAGCCATTAGTTCAATGTAGAGTTTACTCTAGGCTTTCCTTCTTTCTTATTTGTAACTTTCTCTGACAGTGAAATCTGGCTTTCATTTTTCGCAATATGTTCACTTATTTTCTCAGTCCTGGTGTGCATGTGTATTAGTCAGGGTTCTCCAGAGGGACAGAACTAATAGGATATATGTATATATGAAAGCGAGTTTGTTAAGGAGAATTGACTCACACGATCACAAGGTGAAGTCCCACGATAGGCCATCTGCAGGCTGAGGATGTAGGAAGCCAGTAGTGGCTCAGTCTCAGTCCAAAAGCCTCAAGAGCAGGGAAGCTGATACAGTCTGTGGCCAAAGGCCAGAGATCCCCCGGCAAACCACTGATGTAAGTCTAAGAGCTCAAGGGCCAAGGAACCTGGAGTCTAATGTCCAAGGGCAGGAAGCATGCAGCAGGGGAGAAAGATGAAAGCCAGAAGACTCATCTTATCTTACCTATCAGCTTTCAGTTACCTTCTTTTATTCAAAACTGTTATCTCCTTTCTTGGTATTCCTATAGATTTTCTATATTTCATTATTACATTTACATTGAATTGTGGGCCAGCGTTTTAGCTGCCTGTGGTTCAGCACCTTGTTGTCATAGTTCCCTCTTTTTCTGTGCTTAATAATGAAAGTTACTAATAATGAGGATGGCCACTGTGTGCTGTACGTGATACTCTGCCCTGTACATGAAACTCTGATGATTTTATCCAGTAGGTCCTGTTACCATTTCACTGTTACGGATGAGGAAACTAACTCTCAGTGGTGTTTAATTTGTCTGTAGCCAAATAGCTAGTGAGTGGCAAAGCTGGAATTGAACACAGGTGGTGTGGCTTCAAAGCATATGGGACTAATTACAATACTGTATATCATGTCTTTTAATTTTGTATTTAGTTAATGTGCTTAAATTTTTATTTAGTTCATTTATTAAAGTTCTGTGACATTCTTGATATTCCAGGTGTAAAATTGGGAGGGCCTTGGCCAAGGGAGTGGAAGTAAAAGTAAAGTGTAACAGCAAGAGAAATTGAACATCCACATGGAATTAAGTTTGGTTAAGTTTGTAAGGATATTTGAAGTTTTGTGAGGGTGTGTCTCCTGTTTTTTTTTTTTTTAATTGTCATTCATTCTGATTACATCAGCAAAAGGAACCCGTTCTGTAGACGGCAACTGTGTAGATGACATCTCAAGAGTCACCGGTTCATTTGTACATTGTTTTAAAATTAAGAGATCTCAGCTGTGATTCTGTTTTTATTTGCAAGTGCTAAATGTTAGACATTACTAAAATTTGCATCAGAGAAATTGTTTGTTTAAATAATTTTAACAAAGCCCCGATTAGCATGAACGTTTCTTAATGGGTTTGCCAAATGGGCTTGCTGATTGGGATACAATGCTTATGTTACAATTTTGAATATATAGGTGTTCCTTTGCAGTTGATAACACTTAAATGTAGAGATTCAAATAGTTACCAGTGACAATACTTTTTGATGAAAAATGATAACCTTTTCCATACTATTTTATAGGCACCTCATAACTCTATGGAATATGTGTGATTATTTGTTAGTATTATTTTAAGGTTAAATGACTTACCACAGTCCTGCTCCAGTGCTGTTTTGGTATTTTGAGAATTAGTTTTGTTATTGGCGTATTTTAATCTACCTTTATACTGAAAATACTTAGGTATAGTAAGGTCTGTTGCATTTATAAGTGAAGCAAAAATACGGAAATATAATATAAAACAGCTACCTGACCAATTTTAAAGGAATGTACTACTTCATATTCCTAGTTCACCCACTTTGATCACTATATGTGTATCAAAATATCACATGTATGCCATAAATATATACAATTATGTATCAATCTAAACTAAATAAAATTATAAGAAAATAACTGCTAAAAGCAACATTCTAACATTTTGTTGTGGGGTTGGTATTTTCATTTCTTTTGCTCCTTATTTCTTCCTGCTGATCCATATTTCTGTCTGATATAATTTCATTTTATCCTGAACAAATTCCTCTAGCATTTCCTGTAGTACGGGCTTGCTGGCAACAAATTCCCTTAATTTTATTTTAATTTTGCCTTCAATCTTGAAGGACTTTTTCTCTGAACAAAGGATTCTAGACTGAAGGTTTTTTTTTCTTTTCTTTTGGAAATTTCAATGTGTTGTTTTGTTTTCTCATCTACATTTTTTTTCTGGTAAGTTAGCATTCGTTCGAATTATTGTTCTCTTGCATGTAATTGTTTTTTCTTGACTGCTTTTAATATTTTCTCTTTAACTTTGATGTTTAGCAGCTTGACTATGATGTGCCTAGGAGTTTTCTTTCTTTCTTTTTTTTTAATTCCAATAGCTTTTGGGGTACAGGTGGTGTTTGGTTATATGGATGAATTGTGCAGTGGTGAACTCTGAGATTTTAATGTACCAGTTCCCTAATTAGTCTACATTCTGCCCTATATATAGTTTTTTTTTATCCCTCACTCCCCTCTGCCCTCCCCCCTCTGAGTCTCTAATGTTCATTGTATCACTCTGTATGTCTTTGTGTAACTATAGCTTAGCTCCCACTTGTGAGAACATAAAATATTTGGTTTTCCATTCCAAAGTTACTTCACTTAGAATAATGACCTCCAGCTCCATCCAAGTTCCTGCAAAAGACATTATTTCCTTCTTTTTTCTGGCTGAGTAATATTCCTTTGTGTGTGTGTGTGCGCGCACGTGTGCGTGAGAGATTGAACATCCACATGTATATACTGAGCTAATTTGGTCAAGTTTGTAAGGATATTTGAAGTTTTGTAAGGGTGAGTCTCCCCAGTAGCCTTACAAACTTCACCTAATGACGATTTCTCAGAACATATCCCCACTGTTAAACACCCGTGTGTACATATACCATATTTTCTTTTTCCAAGGAGTGGACTTAAAAAAAATTTTTGTTTGTTTGTTTTGTGTCTCCTCCCCGCCCACCCCTACGGATTGGCCGAGCTTCTTGGATCTGTGAATGTTTGTCTTTCAATCAAATTGGGAAATTCTTGCCTACTATTTTTTAAATGCTTTTCTACCTCCATTCTCTTTTTTCCTTTCTTCTGAGACTTTAAAAATCCTTCTGCTGTTTGTCCTGCAGATTGGATAACTTATATTGATCTTTCTATAAGTTCATTGTCTCTATTTTCATCTCAATCTAGTGATTTAAAAAATTTTATAGTTTTTTTATTTGTAATATTTCCATTTGGTTCTTGTTTATAGCCTTTATTTCCCCCATGAGGTTTTCTGCATTTTCATTTGTTATGATCATAAATTATTTTTAATCCTTATAGTGATAATAGCTAATTAAAAATCCTTGTCTGCTAACTTAACCATCTAGATAAACTTATGTCAGCCTTTCACTGTGAATATTCTTCAGTGTGTTTTTATTTCTTTACTTGGTGAGAACTTTTAGATTTAATACTGAACATTGTGAATGATGTAGAGAGGAGATTGTCTTAGACTCATCTGAGGAGTATTTTTTTTTTTTGAGGTAAGGAGGAGTCTGCTTTCTGAGTCAGTTAACTTGGCTGTATTTCAACTTCAAACTTTGTTTCCCATGTGGTAGGTGTTAGCTGAAATTTCAGGTCAGTTCTTTTAACCTTAGCACTATTACTTGGAGTCTGTCTCACATATACTTCATTTAAAGTTTAGCAAGAGATTTGAACAGTTTATCCATAGAGTTTAGAGCTTCTCTCCTCTGCTGCTTCCTTTCCAAAATTCTCTTCCTCACTTTTCAAGTGCTGTGAGTTCTCTGAAAGCCTGTCTTCAGGATCTTCAATTTAATAGAACTGGTTTCTACTAAATTTTAGCTGCTTTGCATGGCTGATATTTGGGCCCTCACTCAGGTTATGGGAATCTTATTCAGTGTTACTCTTTTTTTTTCCCCCAGAATCAATCTGCTTTCATTCACTTTCCTGTGCAGTCAGGTCTTTTTTTTTTTTTTTCTCTCTAATATTTTGTGCTGAGTTTGTAATTGTTATCTATGATAGGATTGTTCCTATGGGAATGGCCCGACCATGACTAAAAGCAGAGCTCTATACTTAGCTTTTGAGCTCTCCGGTCCCTTATGTCTCATGACTTTTCTCTATATTTCAACAAAAGTATGTTTATATTATTGAACTTTCCACTTGTTAGGAAATTGGTACTGTGACCTAATTCCTTAGAATCAGTCTTTCTGCTGTCCTAGTTTATGCCTTGCCTAATTAAAGTCATGCCTCTATTTGAAAAGTGGAAAACTTCCAAGGAAAGTGAGCAGCTGGTATTGACACTCAAAAGAGTTTTATGAAATGAAAGTAAGCAAAGGGCCAGTTAGGCTGAACTTCAGGAAAAAGTATCTAATGGTGAGATTTGTGAGACTAAACAATCTGGCAAGGGACTTTCTCTGAGCTATTTCAAACTGAATTGGAAAAGTCAGGGAAAAAACAAGTAATAAGCCCAGGTCATGCATTGGCAGATGGACAGTTTGTATGATCTCATACTTACCTTTCCCAGTGGCTATTTGGTTGTGGGGTTATTAGCAGAAAAGCACTTTAGGTTTTACGTTATTAATATGAATGTCTGAATTGGACTGAGAAAATAGATGTCTCAAAAATGCTTAAAATTGATAAAAATTCTTCTGTAAAGTAAGAAATATATTATTCATTTTTATGTGGTGAAATTCTATGAGAGCAGGCACAGGAGCTTTCTTATTTATCATGGTATTGCAAGCACCTAGCATAATGCCTGGCCAATAGAAGACATTCAGCAAATATTAGCATTATTTCTACTTTCACTATACCTTACTAAAAAGTGACACACCCACAAACAAATGTCAACTATCAGAGGTGACAAAGTTGATGTTTTCCTTTATTTCTCTTATTTTTCTGTATGTTTTCTTTTTCCCCCTGAGTCCACAAAGCCTGAATTTAAGGTGATTAGGTTTTCTTTGTGATTTTGTCCACAGGAAAAATCAAAAGGATTTAATTTTGTCCACAGTGAAATGTTACTGCAAGAAAACAAAGTATGAAAGATATTTGCTGGGAGAGAGAATATGAAGCAAAGCAGTTAATCATACTGAATATGAAGTCAGATGGTCCTGACTTTTAATTCTGGCCACAAATTACACTTGTTCTGTGGCCTTTGACAAATACTTGATCTGTGGTCTTTAACAACTTCTCAAGTTTATCTGAACCTTAGTATCATCGTGTTTTAAAAATGTGGTTAGAATCCATGGGGTATGGTGATGTACACCTGTAGTCCTAGCTGTTTGGGAGGCTGAGGTGGGAGGGTCTCTTGAACCCAGGAGTTCAAGTCCAGCCTGGGCAACATAGCGAGGCTTTGTTTCTAAGAAACAAAACAAAAACTGCATACACACAGGAAATAATCAACCCAAGTATCCATCAACAGATGAATGGAGAAGGAAAATACAATAGATCTACAAAATAGTATACTATTCAGCCTTAAAACACAAGGAAATCCTGTCACTTGTGGTAACGTGGATGAACCTGGAGGATGTTATGTTAAGTGAAATAAGTCAGGCACTGATTGACAAATACTATATGATTTCACTTATATGTGGAACCTAAAAAAATTGAACTCATGGAAACAGAGAGTAGAATGATGTTTACCTGGGGTTGGGGGTGGGGTAGAAGGTGCTTGAAGAAATTTTGGTCAAAGGATACACAGTTTAATTAGGAGAAATAAATTCAAGAGATCTGTTGTGTAATAACACAGGGACTATAGAAATAACATGTACTGTATTCTTGAAAATCACTAAGAGTAGATTTTAAGTGTTGTCACCACAAAAAATCATAAGTATGTGAAGTAATACATATGTTAATTAGCTCAATTTAGCCATTGCACAATGCATGTATATTTCTTTTCTTTTTTTTTTGACACAGAGTTTTACTTGTCGCCCAGGCTGGAGTGCAGTGGCACGATCTTGGCTCACTGCAACCTCCGCTTCCCAGTTTCAAGTGATTCTCGTGCCTCAGCCTCCTGAGTAGCTGGAATTACAGACACACGCCACCATGCCCAGCTAATTTTTGTATTATTGGTAGAGATGGGGTTTCACCATGTTGACCAGGCTATTCTCGAACTCCCGGCCTCAGGTGATTCGCTCTCCTCAGCCTCCCAAAGTGCTGGACATCATCTTATATGTGGTAAATCTATCAATTAACAACCGATAAATTAATTAACTTTAAATTAATCAGTTTTAATTTATCAATTAAAAATTAATTGATTAAAAAGCATGGATAGCTAGCACCTATTAAATATTAGAGGTATGAATTTAAAATGAGATTAGTATATAAAATTGTTTTGCATTGTATCAGATACATAATAGGTGCTTGATAAAATATAGCTGCAGTTCTGGTGGTTATTCTGTTCATCTTAATCTTCTTTGTAGTTCCTTCTTTTTGTTTTTTAGGTAGTTTGATACTTTAACATGGGGCCAATTAGTGGCTTTGTGACCTTCAACATTTTTGTCTTAACTTTTACTCTTCAGTTAAATTGTTTATGAAATGAGGGGATGAATCAACTCAGATTTGCTCCCCTGAATCAACTCTACTTGGTGGACTTTTCTTGGAGAGTTATTCGTTGAGTACTCTGAGATTACTTCCATTGCTCACTAGAAGACATGATGTAATTCTGAGTTTGTGAACCAGATTTGACATCATTCACTATCCATTTATAGCTTCCGTCTTTAATTTTCAATAGGTTAGAACATAAAATACATTTTAAAATACTTGTTTATATAACTTTACATTTTAAAAAACAATGATTAAGTGCTCACTTTATGTTATACATTGTATTAGATGCTTCCATTGAGTTTGTGAGGGTTGAAGGCAGTGGCTGAATCCTGGAATAGATAGCTTACTTAGGACATCAATAATAAGGATGATAATAATAATAAATACTATTATAGTGAAGATATAATAATAACAATGAAGAAATAATAAAAAATAGTAAAGAGATTGTATCAAATGTACTCAAAATTAATACCTTTTTTATAGCAGTATTTAACAAACTGTAAGAATTTAAAACTACCCGCAAAAAGAGCTTATTATATATAATTTTTGCAACATTGTACAGTGAATAGCACTATCCAAAGCAAGACCTTTATTATTGAATCAGAATACTGAAATATAGTGCATTTTGCTTTAATTATCAAATAAATCGTATAATTGACATGGTAATATGACTATATTGCTTTATGTTTTCATTTCCTAATGGTATCTGTAGCCATGCATAGATTTGGATCAATCCACTGATGATTCTTTTTGTTGGATTTTGAAATGTGAGAAAAGTCTCTACATGGTATTCTGCTGTTCGCAGAGCTTACTTTGGCCTGTTTTTCTATATAGTTACTAATATTTAGCAGGTAGTCTTCAAATGGCTGAATGACACTGAAGTGTGTTGCATTATCTTCTGGTCTACAATATTTAGTTTTTTTTTGAGATACAGGATATATATGTAATGGATGTTTCATTATGTGTTATACTTTCATAATATGCTATACTTTAATAGTAGCATAACAATTAAAGGCAGCTTTAAAGCAAAATGAATAACTCATTCAATCCAACAAAAACTCCAAATTTTCTAGTGTTGTTAATTATAATTATTGCTCTCCTTTTTGTCTTTTGAAACAGTGATCAAAGAAGTTGCATTTCCGTGTAATTCAGTATTTTGAAATATTTAGTCCAACTAACGTAGTATTTCATCAAAAGAAGATGGTGTGAATGCTGATTTATAAATATACTGATATGCTAACCTGCTAAGACGCTATCTGGCAGCTTGTAAATATCCTATATGATAGCAATTTTTCAGGGTTTTGGGTAGTGATAGCAGAACATGTTGTTTCTCCCTATTAAGACAACAATTTGGTTGGTATACTTTGTTATAACCCAGCTGCAAAAGCAAAGTGGACCACTCACAGAGAATCCAGTTAGAGATTATTGAGGTTTGGCTGGCTAAAGTACTGCCACTTAAACAAATATCGTCGCCAGTTCTGTGACTCAGTGCTTGATCTAAGTAAGTGATTACTTAGAAATGAATTTTTCCAGGTGTCCAAGCTTCTGAGTTTCTGTATTTAAAAAATAATAGAATAATAAAAGCAGGAAGAACATCCTTTGAAACAAATTATTAAAACCTGATAATTAAATTTAATCTCCTATTAGTGGCTAAATTATAATACTTTCTTTACTTTTGGTATAGCAAGCCTCTTATAATGATTTTAAATGATGATGAATAGCTTCATGTGTAATACCAGCACTCTTCATAAAATATTTTTTTGTATTGTCTGTGTTTTGCCATTACAATGAGATTTTTGAGAATATAAGAAATGTAGTTGTTACTCTGATATCATTTTTTTGGATATCCTTGAATTATGCATATTCATAGCAGTATATCGTAATGAAGTCAGTGTATTCCTTTTTTGGGGGAAGCATCTTAATGTTAAAAGCTTCCTAAGCATTATTTACTAGAACACTGTTTGAATAGCAGTGTAACTGTGTAGTCTGATGATATATCGTTTGAATAACAGAGGTCACATGGAGTTCTGAGTATTTCCCAGATAACTAACTGCTCAATTAAGAAAAAAAGCTTACTGAAAGATGAAATGATGCTTTCAAGGGTCACAGAAAATACAGGTGCATTGAAGACCTCTCTAGGTATTAACTAATTACTGAGGGTACAACATAAATATACACACATGTTCTTATGTTGATGGAATATGAATAATGAGATTATTGGACTTGTGTGTTGTGTGATTTATTCCAAAAATGTATCCTAGCCTTTTTGAAATTTATTCTGTGTTCTGTCATAACAGCCATAGATCAGCATGAGGAATTATTGAATTTACTATGACTTGAATTGTTACCTCCGTGATAAAGATAAACATAATTATTCAGGAAATTATTTGCTTGTATAATTTATAGTTTGCTGGTCAAGAGGATTTTTTATATCATAATAGATAAATAGATATCTTATTAGAAAAATAGCCTATGAGGGTTTTGTTTTGTTTTGGAGTGAATGGATTGTTTATTCTGGTATGATTCCATTGCTATCTCAATTTATTTTTCTTTCTTTCGGGTGCAAGTTTAAAATAAGATTTATTTAAAATAAAGCCATGCATTTTCAAATAGCAAGGCTTCATACATACATTTTAGACACAGAAAAAGTTATAAAAAATGCCAAATGTTTCCATAAAATTGAAATAGAATAATTAATTTTATTTTGGTGTTAAAAAAAATGTAGTATTTCAAAACTAGATTCTGAACTCCATGAAACACATAAATCATAAATATGACAGTATTTTCTTCATAGGATAGTATTTTATATGAATAGTTTAGAGTCTCTGACAGTCACAACTAGAGGAAATAAGATCAAGAACCAGAATGAGTTTTAGTAGGCAGGTGACTTTCCTCTTAGTAAAATAGGCTTTTGTACTGCTGAAAAGTGCCATATGAAAAGGAAAAGCTGTTGATGTATTGAATCAGAAGAAATTGTATTTTCCTTTACAAAAAGGTTCATAGAAAATCCCATTTATAAAAATTTTTCATGAGTATATTATTTTTTATCAGGCCTTAAAAACTGGCCAACAGAAAAAACTTGAATTACTATAAACCTGATGGAAGTGGTTTTAGTTTAGTTGAGCCTATATTAATGATTTAAAATCTTCATTAAGTTCCCATAATATAACAGCCATATTGGATTGGGGAGGAAAATAAATAAATAAATAAGTAAATATCCATAACACAATTTTTTCCGTTACTCTCATCAATGTTCTGTGTACACTAATATAGTCAACAAATATATTTCTGCTGAAACCTTACCACTAAGAGTCTGAAACTGACTAGAAGCAAAAGCCAGGTAAAAGAATATAGTAACATTAACCCAATGTGCAGTTTGATGTGGAAGAAGGTTTAACTTTTATTACACAAATTCAGTTCAGTGGAGATTATTCAATACTATGCTTGATTAAAATGTTTTCTACATGCATTGCTTCCCCTACCAAAACATCACATCACTACAGACTTGGGACTTTAGCCCCAGGAAGTACTCCAAAGTAGAACAATAGTTAGCCAGGTGTTGGCATAACTAGTTATTATTTTTTAAACGTGCATATTACAAAACATACCAACTAATGACTAAGGTGATAGAAATGCAAAATTGAAGAAATAGTTCTCAGCAACTAAAGTATTGAATTAACTGTTACTAAATAATAAAAGATTAGCAAATGTTAAGTCCATTGTTGTTAATGATAGTTTAATATTGATGTCTGATTAGTCAAATTAAAAAGATATAGCCAAATTTTTTAAAAGTAGTGTTTAAGGTTTTTTTAGGCAACTAAGGTTATCTTCCTAAATTGAAACTTCATGCCTAAGAATATTTAATGATAGATGTAGGTATAATTGAACTAGAACTTCAAATATATTTCAAGGACCTTTAAAAGAAGGTTTTTGGAAAGATCTATGTTCTTTTTAAAAGTATTTCTTTCAAGTCTAACATTTAAGTCTCTAATCCATCTTGAATTAATTTTTGTATAAGGAGTAAGGAAAGGATCCAGGATTCCTACTGGATCCTACCATAAGAAGCTTCCTACTTATGGCTAGCTAATTTTCCCAGCACCATTTATTAAGTAGGGAATCCTTTCCCCATTTCTTGTTTTTCTCAGGTTTGTCAAAGATCAGATGGCTGTAGATGTGTGGTATTATTTCTGAGGGCTCTGTTCTGTTCCATTGGTCTATATCTCTGTTTTGGTACCAGTACCATGCTGTTTTGGTTACTGTAGCCTTGTAGTATAGTTTGAAATCAGGTAGCATGATGCCTCCATTTTGTTCTTTTGACTTAGGATTGTCTTGGCAATGCAGGCTCTTTTTGGTTCCATATGAACTTTAAAGTAGTTTTTTCCAATTCTGTGAAGAAAGTCATTGGTAGCTTAATGGAGGTGGCATTGAATCTATACATTACCTTGGGCAGTATGGCCATTTTCACGCTATTGATTCTTCCTGTCCATGAGCATGGAATGTTCTTCCATTTGTTTATATCCTCTTTTATTTCACTGAGCAGTGGTTTGTAGTTCTCTTTGAAGAGGTCCTTCACATCCATTGTAAGTTGGATTCCTAGGTATTTATTCTCTTTGAAGCAATTGTGAATGGAAGTTCATTCATGATTTGGCTCTCTGTCTGTTATTGGTGTATAAGAATGCTTGTGATTTTTGCACATTGATTTTGTATCCTGGGCTTTGCTGAAGTTGCTTATCAGCTTAAGGAGATTTTCGGCTGAGACGATGGGGTTTTCTAAATATACAATCATGTCATCTGCAAACAGGGACAATTTGACTTCTTCTTTAATACCATTCAGGACATAGGCATGGGCAAGGACTTCATGTCTAAAATATCAAAAGCAACGGCAACAAAAGCCAAAATTGACAAATGGGATCTGATTAAACTAAAGAGCTTCTGCACAGCAAAAGAAACTACCATCAGAGTGAACAGGCAACCTACAGAATGGGAGAAAATTTTTGCAATCTACTCATCTGACAAAGGGCTAATATCCAGAACCTACAAAGAACTCAAAACAAATTTACAAGAAAAAAGCAAACAACCCATCAAAAAGTGGGCAAAGGATATGAACAGACAATTCTCAAAAGAAGACATTTATACAGCCAACAGACACATGTAAAAATGCTCATCATCACTCGCCATCAGAGAAATGCAAATCAAAACCACAATGAGATACCATCTCACACCAGTTAGAGTGGCAATCATTAAAAAGTCAGGAAACAACAGGTGCTGGAGAGGATGTGGAGAATTAGGAACACTTTTACACTGTTGGTGGGACTGTAAACTAGTTGAACCATTGTGGAAAACAGTATGGCGATTCCTCAAGGATCTAGAACTAGAAATACCATTTGACCCAGCCATCCCATTACTGGGTATATACCGAAAGGATTTTAATTCATGCTGCTATAAAGGCACATGCATATGTATGTTTATTGCGGCACTATTCACAATAGCAAAGACTTGGAATCAACCCAGATATCCATCAGTGACAGACTGGATTAAGAAAATGTGGCACATATACACCATGGAATACTATGCAGCCATGAAAAAGGATGAGTTCATGTCCTTTGTAGGGACATGGATGCAGCTGGAAACCATCATTCTCAGCAAACTATCACAAGAACAGAAAACCAAACACCGCATATTCTCACTCATAGGTGGGAATTGAACAATGAAATCACTTGGACACAGGAAGGGGAACATCAGACACCAAGGCCTATTGTGGGGAGGGGAGGGAGGGAAGGATAGCATTAGGAGATTTAACTAATGTAAATGATGAGTTAATGGGTGCAGCACACCAACGTGGCACATGTATACGTATGTAACAAACCTGCACATTGTGTACATCTACCCTGGAACTTAAAATATAATAAAAAAATAAAGTATTTCTTTTTAAATTTTGACATAATTGTAGATTCATATGCAGCTACAGAAATAATAGTTACAGAGATCCTGTGTGTCCTTTACCCCGTTTCCCAAATGGTCTTGCAGTCGGTCTACAGTACAATATCACAACCAGAAAACTGACACTGATACAGCCTACCCATCCTATTTCATCAGTTTTAAATGCATTCATTTTTGTTTGTGTGTGTATTAAATTCTATGCGATTTTATCTCATGTAGGTTCCTGTATCTGTCACCAAAGTCACGAACACATTCCATGACCACAAGAATACTTCCTGTTGTCCCATTCCTAACCCCTGGCAACCACTAATCCATTCACCATTTCTATGATTTTGTCATTTCAAGAATTTTGTTGTATCAGTGGAATCATAGAACATTCAATCTTTTAGGACTGCCTTTTTTTCACTCAGCATAATTCCCTTGAGAGCTGTCTAAGCTGTTTCATGTAACAATAGTTCATTCAACCTTTTTTTTTTTTTTTTTTTTTTTTTTTTTTTTTTTTTT